>NW_027043598.1:0-65801 GCF_036013475.1 Columba livia | reverse complement strand
AAAGAACAAAGAAAGAACAAAGAAAGAAAGAAGAACAAAGAAAGAAAGAAGAAAGAAAGAAAAAAGAAGAAAGAAGAAAGAAGAAAGAAAGAAGAAAGAAAGAAGTTAGAAAGAAGTAAGAAAGAAAATAGAAAGAAAGAAGAAAGAAAGAAGAAAGGAAGAAGAAAGAAAGAAAGAATAAAGAAGAAAGAAAGAAGAAAGAAGAAAGAAAGAAATAAGAAAGAAATAAAGAAAGAAAGAAGAAAAAAGAAAGAAAAAAGAAAGAAAGAATTAAGAAAGAAGAAAGAAAGAATTAAGAAAGAAGTAAGAAAGAAGGAAGAATGTAGGTAGAAAGAAAGAAGAAAGAAAGAAGAAAGAAAGAAAGAAAGAAGAAGAAAGACGAAAATAGAAAGAAGAAAATAGAAAGAAAGAAGAAAGAAGGAATGAAGAAAGAAAGAAGAAAGAAAGAAAGAAGAAAGAAGAAAAAAGAAAGAAGAAAGAAAGAAGTTAGAAAGAAGAAAGAAAGAAATAAGAAAGAAGAAAGAATGAAGAAAGAATGAAAAAAGAAATAAAGAAGAAATAAAGAAAGAAAGAAGAAAGAAAGAAGAAAAAGAAAGAAAGAAGAAAGAAAGGAAGAAGAAAGAAAGAAGAAAGAAAGTACTAAGAAAGAAGTAAGAAAGAAGAAAGAAAGAAATATAGAAGAAAGAAAGAAAGAAAGAAAGAAGAAGAGAAAGAAAGAAGAAAGAAAGAAGAAAGAAAGAAGAAAGAAAGAAGAAAGAAAGAAGAAAGAAAGAAGAAGAAAGAAGTAAGAAAGAAGTAATAAAGAAAGAAAAAGAAAGAAAGAAGAAAGAAAAAAGAAAGAAAGAAAGAAGAAGAAAGAAGAAAGAAGAAAGAAAGAAGAAAGAAAGAAGAAAGAAAGAAGAAAGAAAGAAGAAAGAAAGAGGAAAGAAGTAAGAGAGAAAGAAGAAAGAAAGAAAGAAGAAAGAAAGAAAGAAGTAAGGAAGAAGAAAGAAAGAAGAAAGAAAGAAGAAAGAATAAAGAAAGAAGAAAGATAGAAGAAAGAAGTAAGAAAGAAAAAAGAAAGAAAAAAGAAAGAAGAAAGAAAGAAAGAAAGAAGAAAGAAAGAAGAAAGAAGAAAGAAAGAAGAAAGAAAGAAGAAAGAAAGAAGACAGAAAGAAGAAAGAAACAAGAAAGAAAGAAGGGAGAAGGAAGAAAGAAAGAAAGAAGAAAGAAGAAAGAAAGAAAGAAAAGAAAGAAGGAAGAAAGAAAGAAAGAAGAAATAAAGAAGAAAGAAAGAAGTAAGAAAGAAGAAAGATAGAAGAAAGAGAAAGAAAGAAGAAAGAGAGAAAGAATAAAGAAGAAAGAAAGAAGAAAGAAAGAAGAAAGAAGAAAGAATGAAAGAAGAAAGAAAGAAGTAAGAAAGAAGAAATAAAAAAGAAAGAAAGAAGAAAGAAAGAAAGAAGAAAGAAAGAAAGAAGAAAGAAGAAAGAAAGAAGAAAGAAAGAAGTAAGACAGAAGTAAGAAATAAGTAAGAAAGAAAGAAGAAAGAAAGAAGAAAGAAGAAAGAAAAAAGAAAGAAAGAAGAAAGAAAGAAGAAAGAAAGAAGAAAGAACAAAGAAGAAAGAAGAAAGAAAGAAAGAAAGAAAGAAAAAAGAAGATAGAAATAAAGATGAAAGAAAGAAGAAAGAAAGAAGAAACAAAGAAAGAAGAAAGAAAGAATGAGAAAGAAAGAAGGAAGAAGAGGAAAAAAGAATAAAGGAAGAAAAATGTAAGAACAAAGAGAGAAAGAAGAAAGAAGAAAGAAAGAAGAAAGAAAGTAAGAAGAAAGAAAGAAGGAAGAAAGAAAGAAGGAAGAAAGAAGAAAGAGGTAAGAAAGGAAGAAGAAAGAAGAAAGAAAGAAGAAAGAAGAAAGAAGAAAGAAGAAAGAAGAAAGAAGAAAGAAGAAAGAAGAAAGAAGAAAGAAGAAAGAAAGAAGATAGAAAAAGAAAGAAAGAAAGAAGAAAGAAAGAAGAAAGAAGTAAGAAAGAAGTAAGAAAAAGTTAGAAAGAAGTAAGAAAGAAGTAACAAAGAAAGAAGAAAGAAAGAAGAAAGAATAAAGAAAGAAAGAAGAAAGAAAGAAGAAAGAAAGAAGAAAGAAAGAAAGAAAGAAGAAAGAGGAAAGAAAGAATAAAGACAGAAGAAAGAAAGTATTAAGAAAGAACAAAGAAAGAAGGAAGAAAGAAAAAAGAAAAAAGAAAAAAGAAGAAAGAAGAAAGAAAGAAAGAAGTAAGGAGTAAGAAAGAAGAAAGAAAAAAGAAAGAAGAAAGAAAGCAGAGAGAATAAAGAAATGAGAAAGAAACAAGAAAGAAAGAAGAAAGAAAGAAAGAAAGAAAGAAAGAAAGAAAGAAAGAAAGAAGATAGAAAAAATGAAAGAAGAAATAAATCATAGAAGGAAGAAAGAACAAAGAAAGAAGAAAGAAAGAAGTATGAAAGAAGTAAGATGGAAGTAAGAAATATGTAAGAAAGAAAGAAGAAAGAGAGAAGAAAGAAAGAAGAAAGAAAGAAGAAAGAAAGAAAGACAGAAAGAAGAAAGAAAGAAAGAAGAAAGAAGAAAGAAAGAAGAAAGAAGAAAGAAAGAAGAAAGAAAGAAGAAAGAAAGAAGAAAGAAAGAAAGAAGAAAGAGTTAAGAAAGAAGAAAGAAAGAAGAAAGAAAGAAGAAAGAATTAAGAAAGAAGAAAGAAAGAAGAAAGAAAGAAGAAAGAGAAGAAAGAAAGAAATAAAGAAAAAAAGAATATAGAAAGAAAGATGAAAGAAAGAAGAAGAAGTAAGAAAGAAGAAATAAAGAAGAAAGAGAGAAAGAAAGTAGGAAGAAAGAAAGAAGAAAGAAAGAAGGAAGAAAGAAGAAAAAAGAATAAAGAAAGAAAAAAAGTAAGAAGAAAGAGAGAAAGAAGAAAGAAGAAAGAAAGAAGAAAGAAAGAAGAATGAAAGAAAGAAATTAAGAAGAAAGAAAGAAGAGAGAAGTTAGAAAGAAAGAAGAAAGAAAGAAAGAAGGAAGAAGAAAGAAAAAAGAAAGAAAGAAGAAAGAAGAATGAAAGAAAGAAATTAAGAAGAAAGAAAGAAAGAAGAAAGAAAGAAGAATTAAAGAAGAAAGAAGTAAGAAAAAAGTAAAAAAGAAAGAAGAAAGAAAGGAGAAAGGAAGTAGAAAGAAAGAAGAAAGAAAGAAATAACAAAGAAGAAGTAAGAAAGAATTAAGAAAGAAGGAAGAAAGAAAGAAGAAAGAAAGAAGAAAGAAGAAAGAGAGTAGAAAGAATTAAGAAAGAAGGAAGAAAGAAATAAGAAATAAAGAAGAAAGAAAGAAGAAAGAAAGAAGAAAGAAGAAAAAAGAAGAGAGAAGTAAGAAAGAAAGAAGAAAGAAAGAAGAAAGAAAGGAAGAAGAAAGAAAGTAGTAAGAAAGAAGAAAGAAAGAAAAAAAAAGAATAAACAAAGAAAGAAAGAAAGAAGAATGAAAGAAAGAAATTAAGAAGAAAGAAAGAAGGAAGAAAGAAGAATGAAAGAAAGAAATTAAGAAGAAATTACGAAGAAAGAAAGAAGAAAGAAAGAAGAAACAAAGAAGAAAGAAATAAAGGAATAAAGAAGAAAGAAAGAAGAAAGAGAGGAAGAAGAAAGAAAGAAGAAAGAATGAAGAAATAAAGACGAAAGAAAGAAGAAAGAAAGAAGTAAGAAAGAAGTAAAAAAGAAAGAAGTAAGAAAGAAAGAAGAAAGAAAGACGAAAGAAAGAAGAAAGAAAGAAAGAAAGAAGAAAGGAAGAAAGAAGAAAGAAGAAAGAAAGAAGAAAGAAGAAAGAAAGAATAATGAAAGAAATATATTAAGAAGAAAGAAAGAAAGAAGAAAGAAAGAAGAAAGAAAGAAAGAACTAAGAAAGAAGTAAGAAAGAAGAAAGAAAGAAATATAGAAGAAAGAAAGAAGAAAGAAAGAAAGAAGAAAGAAAGAAGAAAGAAAGAAGAAAGAAAGAAGAAAGAAAGAAAGAAGTAAGAAAGAAGAAAGAAAGAAGAAAGAAAGAAGAAAGAAAGACGAAAGAAACAAGGAAGGAAGGAAGGAAGGAAGAAAGAAAGAAAGAAAGAAAGAAAGAAGAAAGAAAGAGAGAAAGGAAAGAAGGAAGAAAGAAAGAAAGAAAGAATAAATAAAGAAGAAAGAAAGAGGTAAGAAAGAAGTAAGAAAGACGTAAAAAAGAAGTAAGAAAGAAGTAAGAAAGAAGAAAGAAAGAAGAAAG
The DNA here is from genome assembly GCF_036013475.1 of Columba livia. Classification (NCBI taxonomy): domain Eukaryota; kingdom Metazoa; phylum Chordata; class Aves; order Columbiformes; family Columbidae; genus Columba; species Columba livia. Next base: position 61,573 of record NW_027043598.1, on the reverse strand, counting down.
AAAGAAGAGAGAAAGAAGAACGAAGAAAGAAAGAAAGAAGAAAGAAAGAAAGAAGAAACAAAGAAGAAAGAAAGAAGAAAGTAAGAAGAAAGAAAGAAGAAAGAAGAAAGAAGAAAAAAGAAGAAAGAAAGAAGAGAGAAAGAAGAAAGAAAGAAGAAAAAGAAGAAAGAAAGAAGAAAGAAAGAAGAAGGAAGGAAGAAAGAAGAAAGAAAGAAGAAAGAGAGAAAGAAAGAAGAAAGAAAGAAGAAAAAAGAAAGAAAGAACATAGAAAGAAAGAAGAAAGAAAGAAGAAACAAAGAAATAAGAAAGAAAAAAGAAGAAAGAAAGAAAGAAGAAAGAAAGAAAGAAAGAAGTAAGAAAGAAGTAAGAAAGAAAGATGAAAGAAAGAAGAAAGAAGAAAGAAGAAAGTAAGAAAGAAGAAAGAAAGAAGAAATAAAGAAGAACGAATGAAGAAAGAAAGGAGAAAGAAAGTAGAAAGAAAAAAAGAAGAAAGAAAGAAGAAAGAAGAAAGAAGAAAGAAAGAAAGAAAGAAAGAAAGAAAGAAAGAACGAAGAAAGAAAGAATAAAGAAAGAAGAAAGAAAGAGGAAAGAAAGAGGAAAGAAGTAAGAGAGAAAGAAGAAAGAAAGAAAGAAAGAAGAAAGAAAGAAAGAAGTAATGAAGAAGAAAGAAAGAAAGAATAAAGAAAGAAGAAAGAACAATGAAAGAAGAAAGAAAGAAGAAAGAAAGAAAAAGATAGAAGAAAGAAGAAAGAAAGAAAGAAGGAAGAAAGAAGAAAGAAGAAAGAAAGAAGAAAGAAAGGAGAAAGAAGGAAGAAAGAAAGAAGAAAGATAGAAGAAAGAATGAAGAAAGAAAGAAGAAAGAAAGAAGAAATAAAGAAGAACGAAAGAAGAAAGAAAGAAAGAAGAAAGAAAGAAGAAAGAAAGAAGAAAGAAAGAAGAAAAGAGAAAGAAGGAAAAAAGAAAGAAAGAGGAAAGAAAGAAGAAAAAAGAAAGAAGGAAGAAAGAAAGAAGAAAGAAAGAAGAAAGAAAGAAAGAAAGAAAGAAAGAAAGAAAGAAAGAAAGAAAGAAGAAAGAATAAAGTAAGAAAGAAGAAAAAAGAAGAAAGAAAGAAGAAAGAAGAAAAAAGAAAGAAGAAAGAAGAAAGAAAGAAGAAAGAAAGCAGAAAGAAGGAAGAAAGAAAGAAGAAAGATAGAAGAAAGAAAAAGAAAGAAAGAAGAAAGAAATTAGGAAGAAGGAAAGAAAGAAGAAAGAAAGAATAAAGAAGAAAGAAAGAAGAAAGAAAGTAGGAAGAAAGAAAGTAGAAAGAAAGAAAGAAGAAAGAAGAAAGAAAGAAAGAAGGAAGAAAGAAGTAAGAAAGAAGAAATAAAAAAGAAAGAAAGAAGAAAGAAAGAAAGAAGAAAGAAAGAAAGAATAAGGAAGAAAGAAAGAAGAAAGAAAGAACGAAGAAAGAAAGAAGAAAGAAGAAAGAGAGAAGAAAGAAAGAAGAAAGAAAGAAGAAAGAAAGAAGAAAGAAGAAAGAAGAAAGAAAGAAAGAAGAAAGAAGAAAGAAAGAAGATAGAAAAAGAAAGAAAGAAAGAAAGAAGAAAGAAAGAAGAAAGAATAAAGAAAGAAAGAAGAAAGAAAGAAGAAAGAAAGAAAGAAAGAAGAAAGAGGAAAGAAAGAATAAAGACAGAAGAAAGAAAGTACAAAGAAGAAAGAAAGAAAGAAGTAAGGAGTAAGAAAGAAAGAAGAAAGAAAAAAGGAGAAAGAAAGAAGAGAGAATAAAGAAATAAGAAAGAAACAAGAAGATAGAAGAAAGAAAGAAAGAAAGAAAGAAAGAAAGAAAGAAAGAAAGAAAGAAAGAAAGAAAGAAAGAAAGAAAGAAGATAGAAAAAATGAAAGAAGAAAGAAAGAAGATAGGAAGAAGAAAGATCAAAGAAAGAAGAAAGAAAGAAGTATGAAAGAAGTAAGATAGAAGTAAGAAATATGTAAGAAAGAAAGAAGAAAGAAAGAAGAGAGACAGAAAGGAGAAAGAAAGAAAGAAGAAAGAAGAAAGATGAAAGAAGAAAGAAGAAAGAAGAAAGAAAGAAGAAAGAAGAAAGAAGAAAGAAAGAAAGAATAAGGAAGAAAGAAAGAAGAATGAAAGAAGAAAGAAAGAAGAAAGAAAGAAGAAAGATAGAAGAAAGAAAGAAGAAAGAAAGAAGAAAGAAAGAAAGAAGAAAGAAAGAAAGAAGAAAGAAGAAAGAAAGAAGAAAGAAAGGAAGAAGAAAGAAAGAAGAAAGAAAGAAGAAAGAAAGAAAGAAAAGAAAGAAGGAAGAAAGAAAGAAAGAAAAATAAAGAAGAAAGAAAGAATTAAGAAAGAAGTAAGAAAGAAGTAAAAAAGAAGTAAGAAAGAAGTAAGAAAGAAGAAAGGTAGAAGGAAAGAAGAAAGAAAGAAGAAAGAAGAAAGAAAGATAGAAGAAAGAAAGAAAGAAGAAAGAAAGAATGAAAGAAGAAAGAAAGAAGAAAGAAAGAAGAAAGAAGGAAGAAAGAAGAAAAAAGAAAGAAGAAAGAAAGAAAGAAGAAAGAAAGAAAGAAGAAAGAAAGAAGAAAGAAAGAAGAAAGAAAGAAGAAAGAAAGAAAGAAAAAAAGAAGAAAGAAAGTAGAAAAAAGAAAGAAAGAAGAGAGAAAGAAAGAAGAAAGAAAGAAAGAAAGAAAGAAGAAACAAAGAAGAAGAAAGAAAGAAGAAAGAAAGAAATAAGAAAGAAAGAAAGAAGAAAGAAAGAAAGAAGAAAGAAAGAAGAAAGAAAGAAGTAAGAAAGAAAGAAGAACGAAAGAAGGAAGAAAAAAGGAAGAAAGAAGGAAGAAAGAAAGAAGAAAGAATGAAGAAAGAAAGAAGAAATAAAGAAGAACGAAAGAAGAAAGAAAGAAAGAAGAAAGAAAGTAGAAAGGAAGAATGAAGAAAGAAAGAAGAAATAAGAAAGAAGGAAAAAAGAAAGAAAGAAGAAAGAAAGAAGAAAAAAGAAAGAAGGAAGAAAGAAAGAAAGAAAGAAGAAAGAAAGAAAGAATAAAGAAGAAAGAAAGAAGAAAGAAAGAAGAATGAAAGAAGAAAGAAAGAAGAAAGAAGGAAGAAAGATAGAAGAAAGAAAGAAGAAAGAAAGAAGAAAGAAAGAAGAAAGAAATAAGAAAGAAAGAAGAAAGAAAGAAGAAAGAAAGAAAAAAGAAAGAAAGAAGACAGAAAGAAAGAAGAAAGAAAGAAGAAAGAAACAAGAAAGAAAGAAGGAAGGAAGGAAGAAAGAAAGAAAGAAAGAAGAAAGAAAGAAAGAAAAGAAAGAAGGAAGAAAGAAAGAAACAAAGAAGAAAGAAAGAAGAAAGAAAGAAGTAAGAAAGAAGTAAGAAAGAAGTAAAAAGAAAGAAGAAAGAAAGACAGAAGAAAGAAAGAAGAGAGAAAGAAGAAAGAAAGAAGAAAGAAAAAAGAAAGAAAGAAAGAAGAAAGAAAGAAGTAAGAAAGAAGTAAGAAAGGAAGAAGAAAGAAAGAAGAAATAAAGAAGAAAGAAACAAGAAAGAAAGAAGGAAGGAAGAAAGAAAGAAAGAAGAAAGAAAGAAGAAAGAAAGAAAGAAAGAAGAAAGAAAGAAGAAAGAAAGAAAGAAGAATGAAAGAAGAAAGAAAAAAGAAAGAAAAAGGAAGGAAGGAAGAAAGAAAGAAAGAAAGAAGAAAGAAAGAAAGAAATAAGGAAGAAAGAAAGAAGAAAGAAAGAAGAAACAAAGAAGTAAGAAAGAAGTAAGAAAGAAGTAAGAAATAAGTAAGAAAGAAGAAAGAAAGAAGAAAGAAAGAAGAAAGAAAGTAGAAAGAAGAAAGAAAGAAACAAGAAATAAAGATAGAAGAAACAAAGAAGAAAGAAAGAAAGAAAAAAAAAAAGAAAAAAAGAAGAAAGAAGAAAGAAAGAAGAAAAAAAAGAAAGAAGAAAGAAAGAAGAAAGAAAGAAACAAGAAAGAAAGAAAGAAACAAGAAAGAAAGAAAGAAGAAAGAAAGAAGAAAGAAAGAAGAAAGAAAGAATAAAGTAAGAAGAAAGAAAGAAGAAAGAAAGAAAGAATAAAGAAAGAAGAAAGAAAGAAGAATGAAAGAAGAAAGAAAGAAGAAAGAACAAAGAAAGATAGAAGAAAGAAAGAAGAAAGAAAGAAGAAAGAAAGAAAGAAGAAAGAAAGAAAGAAGAAAGAAGAAAGAAAGGAAGAAGAAAGAAAGAAGAGAGAAAGAAGAAAGAAAGAAGGAAGGAAGGAAGGAAGAAAGAAAGAGAGAAAGAAAGAAAGAAAGAAAGAAAGAAGAAAGAAAGAAAGAAAAGAAAGAAGGAAGAAAGAAAGAAAGAAAAATAAAGAAGAAATAAAGAATTAAGAAAGAAGTAAGAAAGAAGTAAAAAAGAAGTAAGAAAGAAGTAAGAAAGAAGAAAGGTAGAAGGAAAGAAGAAAGAAAGAAGAAAGAAGAAAGAAAGATAGAAGAAAGAAAGAAAGAAGAAAGAAAGAATGAAAGAAGAAAGAAAGAAGAAAGAAAGAAGAAAGAAGGAAGAAAGAAGAAAAAAGAAAGAAGAAAGAGAGAAATAAGAAAGAAAGAAAGAAGAAAGCAAGAAGAAAGAAAGAAGAAAGAAAGAAGAAAGAAAGAAAGAAAAAAAGAAGAAAGAAAGTAGAAAAAAGAAAGAAAGAAAGAAGAGAGAAAGAAAGAAGAAAGAAAGAAAGAAAGAAGAAACAAAGAAGAAGAAAGAAAGAAGAAAGAAAGAAATAAGAAAGAAAGAAAGAAGAAAGAAAGAAAGAAGAAAGAAAGAAGAAAGAAAGAAGTAAGAAAGAAAGAAGAAAGAAAGAAAGAAGAAAGAAAGAAGAAAGAAAGAAGGAAGAAAGAATAAAGAAAGAAGTAAGAAAGAAAGAAGAAAGAAAGTAGAAAGAAACAAGAAAGAAAGAAGGAATGAAGGAAGAAAGAAAGAAAGAAAGAAAGAAGAAAGAAAGAAAGTAAAGAAAGAAGGAAGAAAGAAAGAAAGAAGAAATAAAGAAGAAAGAAATAAGTAAGAAAGAAGTAAGAAAGAAGTAATAAAGAAGAAATAAGTAAGAAAGAAGAAAGAAAGAAGAAAGAAAGAAGAAAGAAAGAAGAAAGAAAGAAGAAAGAAAGAAAAAAGAAAGAAGAAAGAAGAAAGAAAGAAGAAAGGAAGAAGAAAGAAGAACGAAAGAATGAAGAAAGAAAGAAAGAAGAAAGAAAGAAGAAAGAAAGAAGAAAGAAAGAAAGAAGAAAAAAGAAGAAAAAAAGAAGAAAGAAGAAAGAAGTAAGAAAGAAAGAAGAAAGAAAGTAGAAAGAAACAAGAAAGAAAGAAAGAAGAAAGAAAGAAAGAAAGAAAGAAGAAAGAAAGAAAGTAAAGAAAGAAGGAAGAAAGAAAGAAAGAAGAAATAAAGAAGAAAGAAAGAAAGAAGAAAGAAGTAGGAAGTAAAAAAGAAGTAAGAAAGAAGTAAGAAAGAAGAAAGAAAGAAGAAAGAAAGACGAAAGAAAGAAGAAAGAAAGAAGAAAGAAAGAAGAAACAAAGAAGAAAGAAAGAAAGAAGAAAGAAAGAAGAAAGAAAGAAGAAAGAAGAACGAAAGAAAGAAGAAATAAAGAAAGAAGAAAGAAAGTAAGAAAGAAGAAAGAAAGAAGAAGGGAAGAAGAAAGAAAGAAAGAAGAAAGAAGAAAAAAGAAAGAATGAAGAAAGAAAGAAGAAAGAAAGAAGAAAAATGAAAGAATGAAGAAAGAAAGAAAGAAGAAAGAAAGAAGAAAGAAATGAATAAGAAATAAAGAAAGAAAAAAGAAAGATAGAAGAAAGAAAGAAGAAAGAAAGAAAGAAGACAGACAGTAGAAAGAAAGAAAGAAGAAAGAAAGAAAGAAGAAAGAAAGAAAGAAGAAAGAAAGAAGAAAGAAAGAATGAAGAAAGAAAGAAGAAAGAAAGAAAGAAGACAGAAAGAAGAAAGAACGAAAAAAGAATGAAGAAAGAAAGAAGAAAGAAAGAAGAAAGGATTAAGAAAGAAAGAATAAAGAAAGAAAGAAGAAAGAAAGAAAGAAGAAAGAAAAAAGAAAGAAAGAAGAAAGAAGAAAGAAAGAAAGAAGAAAGAAAGAAAGAAGAAAGAAAGAAAGAAGAAAGAAAGAAAGAAAGAAGAAAGAAAGAAAAAAAAGGAAGTAAGAAGAAAGACAGAAAGAAGAAAGAAAGAAGAATGAAAGAAATAAGAAAGAAAGAAAGAAGAAAGAAAGCAGAAAGAAAGAAGAAAGAAAGAATTAAGAAAGAAGTAAGAAAGAAGGAAGAATGAAGGAAGAAAGAAGGAAGAAAGAAAGAAGAAAGAAAGAAGAAAATAGAAAGAAAGAAGAAAGAAAGAAAGAAGAAAGAAGGAACGGAGAAAGAAAGAAGAAAGAAAGAAGAAAGAAAGAAAGAAAGAAGAAAGAAAGAAAGAAGAAAGTAAGAAGAAAGAAAGAAGAAAGAAAGAAAAGAGTAAGAAACAAAGAAGAAAGAAGAAAGAAAGAAGAAAGAAAGAAGTAAGAAAGAAGTAAGAAAGAAGTCATAAAGAAAGAAAAAAGAAAGAAAGAAGAAAGAAAAAAGAAAGAAAGAAGACAGAAAGAAGAAAGAGAGAAAGAAAGAAAGAAGAAAGAAGAAAGAAAAAAAGAAGCAAGAAAGAAGAAAGAAAGAAGAAAGAAAGAAGAAAGAAAGAAGAAAGAAAGAAGAAAGGAAGAAGAAAGGAAGAAGAAAGGAAGAATAAAGAAAGAAGAAAGAAAGAAGAAAGAAAGAAGAAAGAAAGAAAGAAGAAAGAAAGAAAGAAGTAAGAAGAAGGAAAGAAGAGAGATGAAAGATAGAAGAAAGAAAGAAGAAAGAAAGAAAGAAGACAGACAGTAGAAAGAAAGAAAGAAAGAAGAAAGAAAGAAAGAAGAAAGAAAGAAAGAAGAAAGAAAGAAGAAAGAAAAAATGAAGAAAGGAAGAAGAAAGAAAGAATGAAGAAAGAAAGAAGAAAGAACGAAGAAAGAAAGAAGAAAGAAAGAAGAAAGAAGAAAGAAAGAAGAAAGAAAGAGGAAAGAAGTAAGACAGAAAGAAGAAAGAAAGAAAGAAAGAAAGAAGTAAGGAAGAAGAAAGAAAGAAAGAAGAAAGAAAGAAGAAAGAAAGAAGAAAGAAATAAGAAAGAAAGAAGAAAGAAAGAAGAAAGAAAGAAAAAAGAAAGAAAGAAGACAGAAAGAAAGAAGAAAGAAAGAAGAAAGAAACAAGAAAGAAAGAAGGAAGGAAGGAAGAAAGAAAGAAAGAAAGAAGAAAGAAAGAAAGAAAAGAAAGAAGGAAGAAAGAAAGAAACAAAGAAGAAAGAAAGAAGAAAGAAAGAAGTAAGAAAGAAGTAAGAAAGAAGTAAAAAGAAAGAAGAAAGAAAGACAGAAGAAAGAAAGAAGAGAGAAAGAAGAAAGAAAGAAGAAAGAAAAAAGAAAGAAAGAAAGAAGAAAGAAAGAAGTAAGAAAGAAGTAAGAAAGGAAGAAGAAAGAAAGAAGAAATAAAGAAGAAAGAAACAAGAAAGAAAGAAGGAAGGAAGAAAGAAAGAAAGAAGAAAGAAAGAAGAAAGAAAGAAAGAAAGAAGAAAGAAAGAAGAAAGAAAGAAAGAAGAATGAAAGAAGAAAGAAAAAAGAAAGAAAAAGGAAGGAAGGAAGAAAGAAAGAAAGAAAGAAGAAAGAAAGAAAGAAATAAGGAAGAAAGAAAGAAGAAAGAAAGAAGAAACAAAGAAGTAAGAAAGAAGTAAGAAAGAAGTAAGAAATAAGTAAGAAAGAAGAAAGAAAGAAGAAAGAAAGAAGAAAGAAAGTAGAAAGAAGAAAGAAAGAAACAAGAAATAAAGATAGAAGAAACAAAGAAGAAAGAAAGAAAGAAAAAAAAAAAGAAAAAAAGAAGAAAGAAGAAAGAAAGAAGAAAAAAAAGAAAGAAGAAAGAAAGAAACAAGAAAGAAAGAAAGAAACAAGAAAGAAAGAAAGAAGAAAGAAAGAAGAAAGAAAGAAGAAAGAAAGAATAAAGTAAGAAGAAAGAAAGAAGAAAGAAAGAAAGAATAAAGAAAGAAGAAAGAAAGAAGAATGAAAGAAGAAAGAAAGAAGAAAGAACAAAGAAAGATAGAAGAAAGAAAGAAGAAAGAAAGAAGAAAGAAAGAAAGAAGAAAGAAAGAAAGAAGAAAGAAGAAAGAAAGGAAGAAGAAAGAAAGAAGAGAGAAAGAAGAAAGAAAGAAGGAAGGAAGGAAGGAAGAAAGAAAGAGAGAAAGAAAGAAAGAAAGAAAGAAAGAAGAAAGAAAGAAAGAAAAGAAAGAAGGAAGAAAGAAAGAAAGAAAAATAAAGAAGAAATAAAGAATTAAGAAAGAAGTAAGAAAGAAGTAAAAAAGAAGTAAGAAAGAAGTAAGAAAGAAGAAAGGTAGAAGGAAAGAAGAAAGAAAGAAGAAAGAAGAAAGAAAGATAGAAGAAAGAAAGAAAGAAGAAAGAAAGAATGAAAGAAGAAAGAAAGAAGAAAGAAAGAAGAAAGAAGGAAGAAAGAAGAAAAAAGAAAGAAGAAAGAGAGAAAGAAGAAAGAAAGAAAGAAGAAAGAAAGAAGAAAGAAAGAAGAAAGAAAGAAGAAAGAAAGAAAGAAAAAAAGAAGAAAGAAAGTAGAAAAAAGAAAGAAAGAAAGAAGAGAGAAAGAAAGAAGAAAGAAAGAAAGAAAGAAGAAACAAAGAAGAAGAAAGAAAGAAGAAAGAAAGAAATAAGAAAGAAAGAAAGAAGAAAGAAAGAAAGAAGAAAGAAAGAAGAAAGAAAGAAGTAAGAAAGAAAGAAGAAAGAAAGAAAGAAGAAAGAAAGAAGAAAGAAAGAAGGAAGAAAGAATAAAGAAAGAAGTAAGAAAGAAAGAAGAAAGAAAGTAGAAAGAAACAAGAAAGAAAGAAGGAATGAAGGAAGAAAGAAAGAAAGAAAGAAAGAAGAAAGAAAGAAAGTAAAGAAAGAAGGAAGAAAGAAAGAAAGAAGAAATAAAGAAGAAAGAAATAAGTAAGAAAGAAGTAAGAAAGAAGTAATAAAGAAGAAATAAGTAAGAAAGAAGAAAGAAAGAAGAAAGAAAGAAGAAAGAAAGAAGAAAGAAAGAAGAAAGAAAGAAAAAAGAAAGAAGAAAGAAGAAAGAAAGAAGAAAGGAAGAAGAAAGAAGAACGAAAGAATGAAGAAAGAAAGAAAGAAGAAAGAAAGAAGAAAGAAAGAAGAAAGAAAGAAAGAAGAAAAAAGAAGAAAAAAAGAAGAAAGAAGAAAGAAGTAAGAAAGAAAGAAGAAAGAAAGTAGAAAGAAACAAGAAAGAAAGAAAGAAGAAAGAAAGAAAGAAAGAAAGAAGAAAGAAAGAAAGTAAAGAAAGAAGGAAGAAAGAAAGAAAGAAGAAATAAAGAAGAAAGAAAGAAAGAAGAAAGAAGTAGGAAGTAAAAAAGAAGTAAGAAAGAAGTAAGAAAGAAGAAAGAAAGAAGAAAGAAAGACGAAAGAAAGAAGAAAGAAAGAAGAAAGAAAGAAGAAACAAAGAAGAAAGAAAGAAAGAAGAAAGAAAGAAGAAAGAAAGAAGAAAGAAGAACGAAAGAAAGAAGAAATAAAGAAAGAAGAAAGAAAGTAAGAAAGAAGAAAGAAAGAAGAAGGGAAGAAGAAAGAAAGAAAGAAGAAAGAAGAAAAAAGAAAGAATGAAGAAAGAAAGAAGAAAGAAAGAAGAAAAATGAAAGAATGAAGAAAGAAAGAAAGAAGAAAGAAAGAAGAAAGAAATGAATAAGAAATAAAGAAAGAAAAAAGAAAGATAGAAGAAAGAAAGAAGAAAGAAAGAAAGAAGACAGACAGTAGAAAGAAAGAAAGAAGAAAGAAAGAAAGAAGAAAGAAAGAAAGAAGAAAGAAAGAAGAAAGAAAGAATGAAGAAAGAAAGAAGAAAGAAAGAAAGAAGACAGAAAGAAGAAAGAACGAAAAAAGAATGAAGAAAGAAAGAAGAAAGAAAGAAGAAAGAATTAAGAAAGAAAGAATAAAGAAAGAAAGAAGAAAGAAAGAAAGAAGAAAGAAAAAAGAAAGAAAGAAGAAAGAAGAAAGAAAGAAAGAAGAAAGAAAGAAAGAAGAAAGAAAGAAAGAAGAAAGAAAGAAAGAAAGAAGAAAGAAAGAAAAAAAAGGAAGTAAGAAGAAAGACAGAAAGAAGAAAGAAAGAAGAATGAAAGAAATAAGAAAGAAAGAAAGAAGAAAGAAAGCAGAAAGAAAGAAGAAAGAAAGAATTAAGAAAGAAGTAAGAAAGAAGGAAGAATGAAGGAAGAAAGAAGGAAGAAAGAAAGAAGAAAGAAAGAAGAAAATAGAAAGAAAGAAGAAAGAAAGAAAGAAGAAAGAAGGAACGGAGAAAGAAAGAAGAAAGAAAGAAGAAAGAAAGAAAGAAAGAAGAAAGAAAGAAAGAAGAAAGTAAGAAGAAAGAAAGAAGAAAGAAAGAAAAGAGTAAGAAACAAAGAAGAAAGAAGAAAGAAAGAAGAAAGAAAGAAGTAAGAAAGAAGTAAGAAAGAAGTCATAAAGAAAGAAAAAAGAAAGAAAGAAGAAAGAAAAAAGAAAGAAAGAAGACAGAAAGAAGAAAGAGAGAAAGAAAGAAAGAAGAAAGAAGAAAGAAAAAAAGAAGCAAGAAAGAAGAAAGAAAGAAGAAAGAAAGAAGAAAGAAAGAAGAAAGAAAGAAGAAAGGAAGAAGAAAGGAAGAAGAAAGGAAGAATAAAGAAAGAAGAAAGAAAGAAGAAAGAAAGAAGAAAGAAAGAAAGAAGAAAGAAAGAAAGAAGTAAGAAGAAGGAAAGAAGAGAGATGAAAGATAGAAGAAAGAAAGAAGAAAGAAAGAAAGAAGACAGACAGTAGAAAGAAAGAAAGAAAGAAGAAAGAAAGAAAGAAGAAAGAAAGAAAGAAGAAAGAAAGAAGAAAGAAAAAATGAAGAAAGGAAGAAGAAAGAAAGAATGAAGAAAGAAAGAAGAAAGAACGAAGAAAGAAAGAAGAAAGAAAGAAGAAAGAAGAAAGAAAGAAGAAAGAAAGAGGAAAGAAGTAAGACAGAAAGAAGAAAGAAAGAAAGAAAGAAAGAAGTAAGGAAGAAGAAAGAAAGAAAGAAGAAAGAAAGAAGAAAGAAAGAAAGAAGAAAGAAAGAAGAAAGAAAGAAAGAAAGAAGAAAGAAAGTAGAAAGAAAGAAGAAAGAAAGAAGAAAGAAAGAAGAAAGAAAAAAGAAAGAAGGAAAGAAGATAGAAAGAAAGAATAAAGAAAAAGAAAGAAGAAAGAAAGGAAGAAGAACGAAAGAAGAAAGAAAGAAGGAAGGAAGGAAGAAAGAAATAAAGAAAGAAAGAAAGAAAGAAGAGAGAAAGAAAGAAAAGAAAGAAGGAAGAAAGAAAGAAAGAAGAAATAAAGAAGAAAGAAAGAATTAAGAAATAAGTAAGAAAGAAGTAAAAAAGAAGTAAGAAAGAAGTAAGAAAGAAGAAAGAAATAAGAAGGAAAGAAGAAAGAAAGAAGAAAGAAAGAAGAAAGAAGAAAGAAAGAAAGAAGAAAGAAAGAAGAAAGAAAGAAGAAAGAAAGAAGAAAGAAAGAAGAAAGGAGAGAGAAAGAAAGAAGAAAGAAAGAAAGAAGAAAGAAAGGAAGAAAGAAGTAAGAAAGAAAGAAAGAAGAAAGAAAGAAAGAAGAAAGAAAGAAAGAAGAAAGAAAGGAGAAAGTAAGAAGAAAGAAAGAAGAATGAAAGAAGAAACAAAGAAGAAAGAAAGAAGAAAGATAGAAGAAAGAAAGAAGAAAGAAAGAACAAAGAAAGAAAGAAGAAATAAGAAAGAAATAAGAAAGAAAGTAGGAAGAAAGAAAGAAGAAAGAAAGAAAGAACAAAGAAAGAAGAAAGAAAGAAAGAAGAAGAAAGAAAAAAGAAAGAAGAAAGAAAGAAAGAAAGAAAGAAAAAAAGAAAGAAAGAAGAAAGAAAGAACGAAGAAAGAAAGGAGAATGAAGAAAGAAAGAAGAAAGAAAGTAGGAAGAAAGAAAGAAGAAAGAAAGAACAAAGAAAGAAGAAAGAAAGAAAGAAGAAAGAAAGAACAAAGAAAGAAGAAAGAAAGAAAAAAGAAAGAAATAAGACAGAAAGAAAGAAGAAAGAAAGAAGAAAGAAACAAGAAAGAAAGAAGGAAGGAAGGAAGGAAGAAAGAAAGAAAGAAAGAAAGAAAGAAAGAAAGAAAGAAAGAAAGAAAGAAAGAAAGAAAAAAGAATGAAAGAAAAGAAAGAAGGAAGAAAGAAAGAAAGAAGAAATAAAGAAGAAAGAAAGAAGTAAGAAAGAAGTAAAAAGAAAGAAGAAAGAAAGACAGAAGAAAGAGAGAAGAGAGAAAGAAGAAAGAAAGAAAGAATAAAGAAAGAAGTAAGAAAGAAAGAAGAAAGAAACAAGAAAGAAAGAAGGAAGGAAGGAAGAAAGAAAGAAAGAAAGAAAGAAGAAAGAAAGAAGAAAGAAAGAAAGAAGAATGAAAGAGGAAAGAAAAAAGGAAGAAAGAAGAAAGAAAGAAGAAAGAAAGAAGAAAGAAAGAAGAAAGAAAGAAAGAAGAAAGAAAGAAAGAAAGAAAGAAAGAAGAAAGAAAGAAGAAAGAAAGAATGAAGAAAGAAAGAAGAAAGAAAGAATGAAGAAAGAAAGAAGATAGAAAGAAGAAAGAATGAAGAAAGAAAGAAGAAAGAAAGAAGAAAGAATGAAGAAAGAAGAAAGAAAGAAAGAAAGAATGAAAGAAGAAAGAAAGAAAGAAGAAAGAAAGAAGAAAGAAAGAAGAAAGAAATAAGAAATTAAGAAGAAAGAAAGAAGAAAGAAGAAAGAAGAAAGAAAGAAGAAAGTTAGAAGAAAGAAAAAGAAAGAAAGAAGAAAGAAAGAATAAAGAAGAAAGAAAGAAGAAAGAAAGTAGGAAGAAAGAAAGAAGAAAGAAAGAAAGAAGAAAGAAAGAAGAAAGAAAGAAGAAAGAAAGAAGAAAAAAGAAAGAAGGAAAAAAGAAAGAAAGAAGAAAGAAAGAAGAAAATAGAAAGAAGGAAGAAAGAAAGAAAGAAGAAAGAAAGAAAGAATAAAGAAGAAAGAAAGAAGAAAGAAAGAACGAAGAAAGAAAGAAAGAATAAAGAAGAAAGAAAGAAGAAAGAAAGAACGAAGAAAGAAAGAAGAAATAAGAAAGAAAGAAGAAAGAAAGGAGGAAGAAAGAAAGAAGAAGAAAGAAGAAAGAAAGAAGAAAGCAAGAAGGAAGAAAGAAGAAAGAAGAAAGAATAAAGAAAGAAAGAAGAAAGAAGAAAGAAGAAAGAAAGAAGAAAGAAAAAAGAAAGAATAAAGAAAGAAGAAAGAAAGAAAGAAGTAAGAAGTAAAAAAGAAAGAAGTAAGGAGTAAGAAAGAAAGAAGTAAGGAGTAAGAAAGGAAGAAGAAAGAAGAAAGAAAGAAGAAAGAAAGAAGTAAGACAAAAGTAAGAAATAAGTAAGAAACAAAGAAGAAAGAGAGAAGAAAGAAAGAAGAAAGCAAGAAGAAAGAAAGAAGAAAGAAGAAAGAAAGAAAGAAGAAAGAAGAAAGAAAGAAGAAGGAAAAAAGAAAGAAGAAAGAAAGAAGAAAGAAAGAAAGAAGAAAGAAGAAAGAGAGAAGAAAGAAAGAGGAAAGAAAGAAGAAAGAAAGAAGAAAGAAAGAAGAAAAGAAGAATGAAAGAATAAAGAAGGAAGAAAGAAAAAAGAAAGAAACAAGAAAGAAAGAAGAAAGAAAGAAGAAAGAAGAAAGAAAAAGGAAAGAAGAAAGAAAGAAAAAAGAAAGAAGAAAGAAAGAAGAAAGAAAGAAGAAAGAAAGAAAGAAAGAAGAAAGAAAGAATGAGAAAGAAGGAAGAAAGAACGAAGAAAGAAAGAAGAAATAAGAAAGAAAGAAGAAAGAAAGGAGGAAGAAAGAAAGAAGAAGAAAGAAGAAAGAAAGAAGAAAGCAAGAAGGAAGAAAGAAGAAAGAATAAAGAAAGAAAGAAGAAAGAAGAAAGAAGAAAGAAAGAAGAAAGAAAAAAGAAAGAATAAAGAAAGAAGAAAGAAAGAAAGAAGTAAGAAGTAAAAAAGAAAGAAGTAAGGAGTAAGAAAGAAAGAAGTAAGGAGTAAGAAAGGAAGAAGAAAGAAGAAAGAAAGAAGAAAGAAAGAAGTAAGACAAAAGTAAGAAATAAGTAAGAAACAAAGAAGAAAGAGAGAAGAAAGAAAGAAGAAAGCAAGAAGAAAGAAAGAAGAAAGAAGAAAGAAAGAAAGAAGAAAGAAGAAAGAAAGAAGAAGGAAAAAAGAAAGAAGAAAGAAAGAAGAAAGAAAGAAAGAAGAAAGAAGAAAGAGAGAAGAAAGAAAGAGGAAAGAAAGAAGAAAGAAAGAAGAAAGAAAGAAGAAAGAAGAAAGAAAAAGGAAAGAAGAAAGAAAGAAAAAAGAAAGAAGAAAGAAAGAAGAAAGAAAGAAGAAAGAAAGAAAGAAAGAAGAAAGAAAGAATGAGAAAGAAGGAAGGAAGAAAGAGGAAAAAAGAATAAATGAAGAAAAAAGTAAGAACAAAGAGAGAAAGAAGAAAGAAGAGAGAAAGAATAAAGAAGAAATGAGAAAGAAGAAAGAAGAAAGAAAGAAGAAAGAAAGAAAGAAGAAAGAAAGAAAGAAAGAAAGAAGAAAGAAAGAAAGAAGAAAGAAAGAAGAAAGAAAGAAGAAAGAAAGAAGAAAGAAAGAGGAAAGAAGTAAGAGAGAAAGAAGAAAGAAAGAAGAAAGAAAGAAGAATGAAAGAAGAAAGGCAGAAGAAAGAAAGAAAGAAAGAATAAAGAAGAAAGAAAGAAGAAAGAAAGTAAGAAGAAAGAAAGAAGAAAGAAAGAAGAAAGGAAGAAGAAAGAAAGAAAGAAGAAAGAAAGAAGTAAGAAAGAAGTAAGAAGGAAAGAAGGAAGAAAGAAAGAAGAAGGAAAGAAGAAAGAAAGAAGAAAGAAAGAAAGAAGAAAGAAAGAAAGAAGAAAGAAAGAAGAAAGAAAGAAAGAATGAAAGAGGAAAGAAAGAATAAAGAATGAAAGAATAAAGAAAGAAGAAAGAAAGAAGAAAGAAAGAAGAAAGAAAGCAGAAGGAAAGAAGAAAGGAAGAAGAAAGAAAGAAAGAAGAAAGAAAGAAGTAAGAAAGAAAGAAGAATGAAAGAAGAGAGAAAGAAGAAAGAAAGTAAGAAGAAAGAAAGAAGAAAGAAAGAAGAAAGAAAGAAGAAAGAAAGAAGTAAGAAAGAAGTAAGAAAGAAGTAAGAAAGAAGGAATGAAAAAAGAAAGAAGAAAGAAATAAGAAAGAAAGAAAGTAGAAAGAAAGAAGAAAGAAAGAAGAAAGGAAGAAGAAAGAAAGAAAGAAAGAAAGAAGAAAGAAGGAAGTAAGAAAGAAGTAAGAAAGAAGTAAGAAAGAAGTAAGAAATAAGAAAGAAAGAAGAAAAAAGAAGAAAGAAAGAAGAAGGAAAGAAGAGAGAAAGAAGAAAAAAAGTAGTAAGAAAGAAGTAAGAAACAAGTAAGAAAGAAGTAAGAAAGAAGAAAGAAAGAAGAAAGAAAGAAGGAAAGAAGAGAGAAAAATAAAGAAAGAAGAAAATAAGAAAGAAAGAAGAAAGAAAGGAAGAAGAAAGAAGAAAGAAAGAAAGAAGAAAGAAAGAAGAAATAAAGATGGAAGAAAGAAAGAAGGAAGAAAGAAGTAAGAAGGGAAGAAAGAAGAAGAAAGAAGAAAGAAGAAAGAAGAAAGAAAGAAGAAAGAAAGAAGAAGGAAAGAAGAGAGAAAAATAAAGAAAGAAAGAAGAAAGAAAGATAGAAGAAAGAAAGAAAGAAAGAAGAAAGAAAGAAAGAAGAAAGAAAGAAAGAAGAATGAAAGAAGAAAGAAAGAATAAAGAATGAAAGAATAAAGAAACAAGAAAAAAGAAGAAAGAAAGATAGAAGAAAGAAAGAAAGAAAGAAGAAAGAAAGAAAGAAGAAAGAAAGAAAGAAGAATGAAAGAAGAAAGAAGAAAGAAAGAAGAAAGAAAGAAGAAAAAAAGAATAAAGAAAGAAAGAAGTAAGAAAGAAGTAAGAAAGAAAGAAGAAAGAAAGAAGAAAGAAAGAAAGAAAGAAAGAAGAAAAAAGAAGAAGGAAAGAAGAAAGGAAGAAATAAGAAAGAAAGAAAGAAAAAGAAAGAAGAAAGAAAGAAGAAAGAAAGAAGTAAGAAAGAAAGAAGAAAGAAAGAAGAAAGAAAGAAGAAAGAAAGAAGAAAGAAAGAAAGAAGTAAGAAAGAAGAAAGAAAGAAGAAAGAAAGAAGAAAGAAGCAAAGAAGAAAGAAAGAAGAAAGAGAGAAATAAAGAAGAATGAAAGAAGAAAGAAAGAAGAAAGAATGAAAGACTAAAGAAACAAGAAAGAAAGAAGAAAGAAAGCAGAAAGAAAGAAGAAAGAAAGAAGAAAGGAAGAAGAAAGTAAGAAAGAAGAAAGAAAGAAGAAAGAAAGAAATAAAGAAGAAAGAAAGAAGAAAGAAAGAAGAAAGAAGAAAGAAGTAAGAGAGAAAGAAGAAAAAAAGAAAGAAGAAAGAAAGAAAGAAGTAAGGAAGAAGAAAGAAAGAAAG
Source organism: Columba livia (assembly GCF_036013475.1). Taxonomy (NCBI): domain Eukaryota; kingdom Metazoa; phylum Chordata; class Aves; order Columbiformes; family Columbidae; genus Columba; species Columba livia. Next base: position 45,079 of record NW_027043598.1, on the reverse strand, counting down.
AATAAAGAAAGAAGAAAGAAAGAAGAATGAAAGAAGAAAGAAAGAAGGAAGAAAAAAGAAAGAATAAAGAAGAAAGAAAGAAGAAAGAAAGGAAGAAGAAAGAAATAAGAAAGAAAGAATAAAGAAAGAAGGAAGGAAGGAAGAAAGAAAGAAAGAAAGAAGAAAGAAAGAAAAGAAACAAGGAAGAAAGAAAGAAAGAAGAAATAAAGAAGAAAGAAAGAATTAAGAAAGAAGTAAGAAAGAAGTAAAAAAGAAGTAAGAAAGAAGTAAGAAAGAAGAAAGAAAGAAGGAAAGAAGAAAGAAAGAAGAAATAAGAAAAAAAGAAAGAAGAAAGAAAGAAAGAAGAAAGAAAGAAAGAAAGAAGAAAGAAAGAAGAAAGAAAGAAGAAAGAAAGAAAGAAAAGAAAGAAGGAAGAAAGAAAGAAAGAAGAAAGAAAGAAGAAAGAGAGAAGAAAGAATAAAGAAAAAAGAAGAAAGAAGAAAGAAAGAAAGAAAGAAGAAAGAAAGAAGAAAAAAGAAAGAAAGAAGAAAGAAAGAAGAAACAAAGAAATAAGAAAGAAAGAAAGAAGAAAGAAAGAAAGAAGAAAGAAAGAAGAAAGAAAGAAGTAAGAAAGAAGTAAGAAAGAAAGAAGAAAGAAAGAAGAAAGTAAGAAGAAAGGAAGAAGAAAGAAAGAAAGAATAAAGAAAGAAGAAAGAAAGAAGGAAGAAAAAAGGAAGAAAGAAGGAAGAAAGAAAGAAGAAAGAAAGAAGAAAGAAAAAAGAAATAAAGAAGAATGAAAGAAGAAAGAAAGATAGAAGAAAGAAAGTAGAAAGAAAGAAAGAAGAAAGAAAGAAGAAAAAAGAAAGAAGGAAAAAAGAAAGTAAGAAGAAAGAAAGAAGAAAGAAAGAAAGAAGAAAGAAAGAAAGAAAGAAGAAAGAAAGAAAGAAGAAAGAAAGAAAGAAGAAAGAAAGAAGAAAGAAAGAAGAAAGAAAGAAGAAAGAAAGAAGAAAGAAAGAAGTAAGAAAGAAAGAAGAAAGAAAGAAGAAAGAAAGAAGAAAGAAGAAAGAAAGAAAGAAGTAAGAAAGTAGAAAGAAAGAAGAAAGAAAGAAGAAAGAAGCAAAGAAGAAAGAAAGAAGAAAGAGAGAAATAAAGAAGAATGAGAGAAGAAAGAAAGAAGAAAGAATGAAAGACTAAAGAAACAAGAAAGAAAGAAGAAAGAAAGCAGAAAGAAAGAAGAAAGAAAGAAGAAAGGAAAAAGAAAGTAAGAAAGGAGAAAGAAAGAAGAAAGAAAGAAATAAAGAAGAAAGAAAGAAGAAAGGAAGAAAGAAGAAAGAAGAAAGAAGTAAGAGAGAAAGAAGAAAAAAAGAAAGAAGAAAGAAAGAAAGAAGTAAGGAAGAAGAAATAAAGAAAGAATAAAGAAAGAAGAAAGAAAGAAGAATGAAAGAAGAAAGAAAGAAGGAAGAAAAAAGAAAGAATAAAGAAGAAAGAAAGAAGAAAGAAAGGAAGAAGAAAGAAAGAAGAAAGAAAGAATAAAGAAAGAAGGAAGGAAGGAAGAAAGAAAGAAAGAAAGAAGAAAGAAAGAAAAGAAAGAAGGAAGAAAGAAAGAAAGAAGAAATAAAGAAGAAAGAAAGAATTAAGAAAGAAGTAAGAAAGAAGTAAAAAAGAAGTAAGAAAGAAGTAAGAAAGAAGAAAGAAGGAAAGAAGAAAGAAAGAAGAAATAAGAAAAAAAGAAAGAAGAAAGAAAGAAAGAAGAAAGAAAGAAAGAAAGAAAGAAGAAAGAAAGAAGAAAGAAAGAAGAAAGAAAGAAAGAAAAGAAAGAAGGAAGGAAGAAAGAAAGAAGAAAGAAAGAAGAAAGAGAGAAGAAAGAATAAAGAAAAAAGAAGAAAAAAGAAAGAAAGAAAGAAAGAAGAAAGAAAGAAGAAAAAAGAAAGAAAGAAGAAACAAAGAAATAAGAAAGAAAGAAAGAAGAAAGAAAGAAAGAAGAAAGAAAGAAGAAAGAAAGAAGTAAGAAAGAAGTAAGAAAGAAAGAAGAAAGAAAGAAGAAAGTAAGAAGAAAGGAAGAAGAAAGAAAGAAAGAATAAAGAAAGAAGAAAGAAAGAAGGAAGAAAAAAGGGAGAAAGAAGGAAGAAAGAAAGAAGAAAGAAAGAAGAAAGAAAAAAGAAATAAAGAAGAATGAAAGAAGAAAGAAAGATAGAAGAAAGAAAGTAGAAAGAAAGAAAGAAGAAAGAAAGAAGAAAAAAGAAAGAAGGAAAAAAGAAAGTAAGAAGAAAGAAAGAAGAAAGAAAGAAAGAAGAAAGAAAGAAAGAAAGAAGAAAGAAAGAAAGAAGAAAGAAAGAAAGAAGAAAGAAAGAAGAAAGAAAGAAGAAAGAAAGAAGAAAGAAAGAAGAAAGAAAGAGGAAAGAAGTAAGAGAGAAAGAAGAAAGAAAGAAAGAAGAAAGAAAGAAAGAAGAAAGAAATAAAGAAGAAAGAAAGAAAGAATAAAGAAAGAAGAAAGAAAGAAGAATGAAAGAAGAAAGAAAGAAGAAAGTAAGAAGAAAAAAAGAAGAAAGAAAGAAGAAAGAAAGAAAAAAAGAAAGAAGAAAGAAAGATAGAATAAAGAAGAAAGAAAGAAGAAATAAAGGAAGAAGAAAGAAAGAAGAAAGAAAGAATAAAGAAAGAAGGAAGGAAGGAGGAAAGAAAGAAAGAAAGAAAGAAAGAAGAAAGAAAGTAAAGAAAGAAGGAAGAAAGAAAGATAGAAGGAATAAAGAAGAAAGAAAGAATTAAGAAAGAAGTAAGAAAGAAGAAAGAAAGAAGGAAAGAAGAAAGAAAGAAGAAAGAAAGAAAGAAGAAAGAAAGAAGAAAGAAAGAAGAAAGAAAGAAAGAAAGAAAGAAAGAAAGAAAGAAGAAAGAAAGAAGAAAAATGAAAGAAAGAAGAAAGAAAGAAAGAAGAAAGAAAGAAAGAAAGAAAGAAGAAAGAAAGAAGAAGGAAAGAAGAAAGAAAGAAGAAAGAAAGAAGAAATAAAGAAGAACGAAAGAAGAAAGAAAGAAAGAAGAAAGAAAGAAGAAAAAAGAAAGAAGGAAGAAAGAAAGAAAGAAAGAAAGAAGAAAGAAAAGAATAAAGAAGAAAGAAAGAAGAAATAAAGAAGAAAGAAAGAAAGAAGAAAGAAAGAAGAAAAAAGAAAGAAGGAAGAAAGAAAGAAAGAAAGAAGAAAGAAAGAAAGAATAAAGAAGAAAGAAAGAAGAAAGAAAGAAGAATGAAAGAAGAAATAAAGAAGAAAGAAAGAAGAAAGAAAGAAGAAAGAAAGAAGAAAGAAAGAAGAAAGTAAGAAGAAAGAAATATAGAAGAAAGAAAGAAGAAAGAAAGAAAGAAGAAAGAAAGAAGCAAGAAAGAAGTAAAAAGAAAGAAAGAAGAAAGAAAGAAGAAAGAAAGAAGAAGAAAGAAGAAAGAAGAAAGAAGAAAGAAAGAAGAAGAAAGAAGAAAGAAAGAATAAAGAAAGAAAGAAAAAAGGAAGAAAGAATAAAGAAAGAAGAAAGAAAGACGAAAGAAGAAAGAAAGAAGAAAGAAAGAAGAAAGAAAGAAAAAAGAAAGAAAGAAGACAGAAAGAAGAAAGAAAGAAGAAAGAAACAAGAAAGAAAAAAGGAAGGAAGGAAGGAAGGAAGGAAGGAAGGAAGGAAGAAAGAAAGAAAGAAAGAAAGAAAGAAAGAAAGAAAGAAAGAAGAAAGAAAGAAAGAAAAGAAAGAAGGAAGAAAGAAAGAAAGAAGAAAGAAAGAAGAAAGAAAGAAATAAGAAAGAAGGAAGAAAGAAGTAAAAAAGAAAGAAGAAAGAAAGACAGAAGAAAGAAAGAAGAGAGAAAGAAGAAAGAAAGAAGAAAGAAAGAAAGAATAAAGAAAGAAGTAAGAAAGAATTAAGAAAGGAAGAAGAAAGAAAGACAGAAGACATAAAGAAGAAAGAAACAAGAAAGAAAGAAGGAAGGAAGAAAGAAAGAAAGAAAGAAAGAAGAAGGAAAGAAGAAAGAAAGAAAGAAGAATGAAAGAAGAAAGAAGAAAGAAAAAAGAAAGAAAGAAGTAAGAAAGAAAGAAGAAAGAAAGAAGAAAGAAACAAGAAAGAAAGAAGGAAGGAAGGAAGAAAGAAAGAAAGGAAGAAGAAAGAAAGAAAGAAATAAAGAAGGAAGAAAGAAAGAAGAAAGAAAGAAGAAAGAAGAAAGAAAGAAAGAAGAAAGAAAGAAAGAAGAAACAAAGAAGAAAGAAAGAAAGAAGAAAAAAAGAAGAAAAAAAGAAGAAAGAAGAAAGAAAGAAAGAAGAAACAAAGAAGAAAGAAAGAAAGAAGAAAAAAAGAAGAAAAAAAGAAGAAAGAAGAAAGAAAGAAAGAAGAAAGAAAGAAAAAAGAAAGAGGAAAGAAGTAAGAGAGAATGAAGAAAGAAAGAAAGAAGAAAGAAAGAAAGAAGTAAGGAAGAAGAAAGAAAGAATAAAGAAAGAAGAATGAAAGAAGAAAGAAAGAAGAAAGAGAGAAGAAAGATAGAAGAAAGAAAGAAGAAAGAAAGAAGAAAGAAAGAAAGAAGAAAGAAAGAAAGAATAAAGAAGAAAGAAAGAAGAAAGAAAGGAAGAAGAAAGAAAGAAGAAAGAAAGAATAAAGAAAGAAGGAAGGAAGGAAGAAAGAAAGAAAGAAAGAAAGAAGAAAGAAAGAAAAGAAAGAAGGAAGAAAGAAAGAAAGAAGAAATAAAGAAGAAAGAAAGAATTAAGAAAGAAATAAGAAAGAAGTAAAAAAGAAGTAAGAAAGAAGAAAGAAAGAAGGAAAGAAGAAAGAAAGAAGAAAGAAGAAAGAAAGAAAGAAGAAAGAAAGAACGAAGAAAGAAAGAAAGAAGAAAGAAAGAAGAAGAAAGAAGAAAGAAAGAAAGAAGAAAGAAAGAAGAAGAAGGAAGAAAGAAAGAATAAAGAAAGAAAGAAAAAAGAAAGAAAGAAGAAAGAAAGAAAGAAGAAAGAAAGAAAGAAAAGAAAGAAGGAAGAAAGAAAGAAAGAACAAAGAAAGAAGAAAGAAAGAAGAAAGAAACAAAGGAGAAAGAAAGAAGAAAGAAAGAAGAAAGAAGAAAGAAAGAAAGAAGAAAGAAAGAAAGAAGAAAGAAAGAGGAAAGAAAGAAGAAAGAGAGAAGTAAGAAAGAAGTAAGAAAGTAAGAAAGGAAGAAGTAAAAAAGAAGAAAGAAGAAAGAAAGAAGAAAGGAAGAAGTAAGAAAGAAGAAAGAAAGAAGAAAGAAAGAAGTAAGAAAGAAGAAAGAAAGAAGAAAGAAAGAAGTAAGAAAGATAGAAGGAAGAAAGAAAGAAGAAAGAAGAAAGAAAGAAGCAAGAAAGAAGTAAGAAAGAAGAAAGAAAGAAGAAAGAAAAAAAAGAAAGAAGAAAGAAAGAAGAAAGAAAGAAAGAAGAAAGAAAGGAGGAAGAAAGGGGATAGAAAGAAGAAAGAAAGAAGAAAGAAAGAAGAAAGGAATAAAGAAGAAAGAAAGAAGAGAGAAAGAAAGCAGAAAGTAAGAAAGAAGAAAGAAAGTAAGAAGAAAGAAAGAAGAAAGAAAGAAGAAAGAAAAAAAGAAAGAAGAAAGAAAAAAGAAAGAAAGAAAGAAGAAAGGAAGTAAGAAGAAAGAAAGAAAGAAGAAAGAAGAAAAGAAGAAGAAGGAAAGAAGTAAGAAAGAAGTAAGAAAGAAGTAAGAAAGAAAGAAGAAAGAAGAATGAAAGAAGAAAGTAAGAAGAAAGAAAGATAGAAGAAAGAAAGAAGAAAGAAAGAAGAAAGAAGAAAAAAAGAAAGAAAGAAGAAAGAAAGAAGAAAGAAAGAAGAAAAAAGAGGAAAGAAAGAAGAAAGAAAGAAGTAAGGAAGAAGTAAGAGAGAAAGAAAAAAGAAAGTAAGAAGAAAGAAAGAAGAAAGAAAGAAAGAAGAAAGAAAGAAGAAAGAAAGAAGAAAGAAAGAAAGAAGAAAGAAAGAGGAAAGAAAGAAAAAAGAAAGAAAGAAGAAAGAAAGAAGAAAGAAAGAAGAAAAAAGAAAGAAAGAAGAAAGAAAGTAGAAAGAAAGAAGAAAGAAGAAAGAAAGAAGAAAGAATGAAGAAAGAAACAAAGAAGAAAGAAAGAAGAAAGAAAGAAGAAAGAAAGAAAGAAGAAAGAAAGAAAGAAAGAAGAAAGAAAGAGGAAAGAAAGAAGAAAGAAAGAAGGAAGAAGTAAGAAAGAAAGAAAGAAGAAAGTAAGAAGAAAGAAGAAAGAAGAAAGAAAGAAGAAAGACAGAAGAAGGAACGATAGAAGAAAGAAAGAAGAAATAAAAAAGAAAGAAAGAAGAAATAAAGAAGAAAAAAGAAAGAAGGAAGAAAGAAAGTAGAAAGAAAGAAGAAAGAATAAAGAAAGAAGAAAGAAAGAAGTAAGAAAGAAGAAAGAAATAAAGAAGAAAGAAAGAAGAAAGAAAGAAGAAAGAAAGAAAGCAGAAAGAAAGAAAGAAGAAAGAAAGAGGAAAGAAGGAAGAAAGAAAGAAGAAAGAAAGAAGTACGAAAGAAAGAAAGCAGAAAGTAAGAAGAAAGAAAGAAGAAAGAAAGAAGAAAGAAAGAAGAAAGAAAGAAGAAAGAAAGAAGAAAGAAAGAAGAAAGAAAGAAGAGAGAAGGAAGACAGAAAGAAGAAAGAAAGGAGAAAGAAAAAAAAAGAAAGAAGAAAGAAAGAAGAAAGAAAGAAGTAAGAAAGAAGTAAGAAAGAAAGAAGAAAGAAAGAAGAAAGAAAGAATAAAGAAAGAAAGAAGAAAGAAAGAATGAAGAAAGGAAGAAAGAAGCAAGAAAGAAAGAAGAAAGAAAGAAGAAAGAAAGAACAAAGAAAGAAGAAAAAAGATGTAAGAAAGAAAGAAGTAATCAAGAAAGAAGAAAAAAGAAGTAAGAAAGAAGAAAGATAGAAGAAAGAAAGAAAGAAGAAAGAAAGAAAGAAGAAAGAAAGAAATAAGAAAGAAAGAAACAAGGAAGAAGAAAGAAGAAAGAAGAAAGAAAGAAGAAAGAGAGAAGAAAGAAAGATAGAAGAAAGAAAGAAGAAAGAAAGAAAGAAGAAAGAAAGAAGAAAGAAAGAAGAAAGAAAGAAGAAACAAAGAAGAAAAAGGAAAGAAAGAAGAAAGAAAGAAGAAAGAAAGAAGAAAGAAAGAAGAAAGAAAGAAGAAAGAATAAAGAAAAAATAAAGAAAGAAGAAAGAAAGAAAGAGGAAAGAAAGAAAGAAGAAAGGAAGAAGGAAGAAAAAGAAAGAAAGAAGAAAGAAAGAAGAAAGTAAGAAAAAGAAAGAAGGAAAGAAAAAAGAAAGAAAGAAGAAAAAAGAAAGAAAGAAGAAATAAATAAGAAAGAAAAAAGAAAGATAGAAGAATGACAGAAGAAAGAAAGAAAGAAGAAAGAAAGAAGAAATAAAGAAGAAAGAAAGAAAGAAGAAAGAAAGAAGAAAGAAAGAAGTAAGAAAGAAGTAAGAAAGAAAGAAGAAAGAAAGAAAGAAGTAAGAAAGTAGAAAGAAAGAAAAAAGAAAGAAAGAAGAAAGATTGAAGAAAGAAAGAAGAAAGAAAGAAAGAAGAAAGAAAGAAAGAAGAAAGAAGAAAAGAAGAAGAAAGAAAGAAGTAAGAAAGAAGTAAGAAAGAAGTAAGAAAGAAGTAAGAAAGTAAGAAAGGAGAAAGTAAGAAGAAAGAAAGAAGAAAGAAAGAAAGAAGAAAGAAAGAAAGAAGAAAGAAAGACGAAAGAAAGAAGGAAGAAAGAAAGAAGAAAGAAAGAAGAAAGAATGAAGAAAGAAAGAAGAAAAAAGAAAGAAAGAAGAAATAAAGACGAAAGAAAGAAGAAAGAATAAAGAAAGAAGAAAGAAAGAAGAAAGAAACAAAGAAGAAAGAAAGAAGAAAGAAGAAAGAAATAAGAAAGAAAGAAAGAAGAAAGAAAGAAGTAAGAAAGAAAGAAGAAAGGAAGAAGAAAGAAAGAAAAAGAAAGAAGAACGAAAGAAGAAAGTAATAAGAAAGATAGAAAGAAGAATGAAATAAGAAAGAAAAAAGAAAGAAAGAAAGAAGAAAGATGAAGAAAGAAAGAAAGAAGTAAGAAAGAAGAAAGAAAGAAGAAAGGAAGAAAGAAGAAAGAATTAAAGAAGAAAGAAAGAAAGAAAGAAAGAAGAAAGAAAGAAGAAAGAAAGAATAAAGAAAGAAGGAAGGAAGAAAGAAGAAAGAAAGAAGAAAGAAAGAAGAAACAAGTAAGAAAGAAGTAAGAAAGAAAGAAGAAAGAAAGACGAAATAAAGAAGAAAGAAATAAGAAGGAAAGAAGAAAGAAAGAAGTAAGTAAGAAAGAAGAAAGAAAGAATTAAGAAAGTAGAAATATAGAAGAAAGAATGAAAGAATAAAGAAATAAAGAAAGAAGAAAGAAAGAAAGAAGAAGGAAAGAAAGAAAAAAGAAGAAAGAAAGAATAAAGAAAGAAGTAAGAAAGAAGAAAGAAAGAAGAAAGAAAGAAGAAAGAAAGAAGAAAGAAAAAAGAAAGAAAGAAGAAAGAAAGAAGAAAATGTAGAAAAAAGAAAGAAAGAAGAAAGAAAGAAGAAAGAAAGAGAGAAGAAAGAAAGAAGAAAGAAAGAAGAAAGATAGAAAGAAGAATGAAAGAAATAAAGAAGAAAGAAAGAAGAAAGAAGGAAAGAAGAAAGAAGAAAAAAAGAAGAATGAAAGAAGAAAGAAGAAAGAAAGAAAGAAAAAAGAAAAAAGAAAGTAAGAAAGAAGAAAGAAAGAAAGAAAGAAAGAATGAAAAAAGAAAGAAAGAAAGAAAGAAGACAGAAAGAAAGAAGAAGGAAAGAAAGAAGAAAGAAGAAAGAAAGAATAAAGAAAGATGTAAGAAAGAAGAAAGAAGAAAGGAAGAAGTAAGAAAGAAGAAAGAAGAAAGAAAGAAAGAAGAAAGAAAGAAGAGAGAAAGAAATAAGAAAGAATAAAGAAACAAGAAAGAAAGTAGAAAGAAAGAAAAAAGAAAGAAGAAAGAAGAAAGAAAGAAAGAAGAAAGAAAAAAGAAAGAAAGAAAGAAAAAAGAAAGAAAGAAAGAATAAAGAAAGAAGACAGAAAGAAGAAAGAAAGAAGAAAGAAAGAAGAAAGAAGGAAGAAAGAAAGAAAGAAGAAAGAGAGAAGAAAGAAAGAAGAAAGAAAGAAGAAAGAAAGAAGCAAGTAAGAAGAAAGAAAGAAGTAACAAAGGAAGAAAGAAGAAAGAAAGAAGAAAGAAAGAAAGAAGAAAGAAAGATATAAAGAAAGAACAAAGAAAGAAAGAAGAAAGAAAGAAGAAGAAAGAAGAAGGAAAGAAGAAAGAAAGAAGAAAGAAAGAAGAAAGAAGGAAGAAAGAAAGAAAGAAGAAAGAGAGAAGAAAGAAAGAAGAAAGAAAGAAGAAAGAAAGAAGCAAGTAAGAAGAAAAAAAGAAGTAACAAAGGAAGAAAGAAGAAAGAAAGAAGAAAGAAAGAAAGAAGAAAGAAAGATATAAAGAAAGAACAAAGAAAGAAAGAAGAAAGAAAGAAGAAGGAAAGAAGAAAGAAAGAAGAAAGAAAGAAGAAAGAAAGAAGAAAGACAGAAGTAAGAAAGAAGTAACAAAGAGAGAAAGAAGAAAGAAAGAAGAAAGAAAGAAAGAAGAAAGAAGAAAGAAAGAAGAAAGAAAGAAGTAATAAAGAAGTAAGAAAGAAGTCAGAAAGAAAGAAGAAAGAAGAAAGAAAGAAGAAAGAAAGAAGAAAGAAAGATAGAAGAAAGAAAGAAGAAAGAAAGAAGAAGGAAAGAAGAAAGAAAGAAGAAAGAAAGATAGAAGAAAGAAGAAAGAAGAAAGAAAGAAGAAAGAAAGAAGAAAGAAAGAAGAAAGAAAGAAAGAAGAAACAAAGAAAGAAGAAAGAAAGAAGAAAGAAAGAAGAAACAAAGAAGTAAGAAAGAAGTAAGAAAGAAAGAAGAAAGAAAGAAGAAAGAAGAAAGAAAGAAGAAAGAAAAAGTGAGAAAGAAGAAAGAAAGAAAAAAAAAGAAGAAAGAAAGAAAGAAGAAAGAAAGAAGAAGAAAGAAAGAAGAAAGAAAGAAATAAAGAAGAAAGAGAAGAAAGAAAGAAGAAAGAAAAAAAGAACGAAAGAAGAAAGAAATAAGAAGATAGAAAGAAGAATGAAATAAGAAATAAAAAGAGAGAAAGAAAGAAGAAAGATGAAGAAAGAAAGAAAGAAGAAAGAAAGAAGAAAGAATTAAAGAAGAAAGAAAGAAAGAAAGAAGAAAGAAAGAATAAAGAAAGAAGAAAGAAAGAAGAAAGAAAAGAAGGAAGAAAGAAGAAATAAAGAAAGAAGAAAGAAAGAAAGAAGAAAGAGAGAAAGAAGAATGAAAGAAGAAAGAAAGAATAAAGAAAGTAGAAAGAAAGAAATAATAAGGAAAGAAGTAAGAAAGAAAGAAGAAAGAAAGAAGAAAGAAGAAACTAAGAAAGAAGAAAGAAAGAAGTAAGCAGGAAAGAAGAAAGAAAGAATTAAGAAAGAAGAAAGATAGAAGAAAAAATCAAAGAAGAAAGAAAGAAAAAAAGAAGAAAGAAAGAAAGAAGAAGGAAAGAAAGAAGAAAGAAGAATGAAAGAATAAAGAAAGAAGTAAGAAAGATTAATGAAATAATAAAAAAGAAAGAAAGAAGAAAGAAGAAGGAAAGAAGAAAGAAAAAAAGAGGAAAGAAAGAAGAAAGAAAAAAGAAAGAAAGAAGAAAGAAAGAAAGAGAAAAAGAAAGAAGAAAGAAAGAAGAAGAAAGAAGAAAGAAAGAGAGAAGAAAGAAAGAAGAAAGAAAGAAGAAAAAAGAAAGAAATAAGAAAGAAAGAGGAAAGAAAGAAGAAAGAAAGAGAAGGAAACAATAAAGAAAGAAGGAAGAAAGAAGAAAGAAATAAAGAAGAAACAAAGAAGAAATAAAGATGAAAGAAAGAGAAAGAAAGAAAGAAGAAAGAAAGAAAGAAGAAATAAAGAGGAAAGAAGAAGAAAGAAAGAAAGAAAGAAGAAGAAGAAAGAAGAAAGAAGAAAGAAGAAAGAAAGAAAGAAGACATAAAGAAAGGAGAAAGAAAGAAAGAGGAAAGAAAGAAAGAAAGAAAGAAAGAAAGAAAGAAAGAAAGAAAGAAAGAAAGAAAGAAAGAAAGAAAGAAAGAAAGAAAGAAAGAAAGAAAGAAAGAAAGAAAGAAAGAAAGGAAGGAAGAAAGAAAGAAAGAAAGAAGGAAGAAAAGAAAGAAGAAAGAAAGAAAGAAAGAAGAAAGTAGGAAAGAAGAAAGAAAGAAAGAAGAAAGAAAGGAAGAAGAAAGAGGAAAGAAAGAAGAAGGAAAGAAGTAAGAAAGAAGAAAGAAAGAAGGAAGAAGGAAGAAAGAAAGAAGAAAGAAAGAAGAAACTAAGAAGAAGAAAGAAAGAAAGAAAGAATGAAAGAAGAAAGAAAGAAAGAAAGAAGAAAGAAAGAAAGAAGGAAAGAAAGAAGAAAGAAGAAAGAAAGAATAAAGAAAGATGTAAGAAAGAAGAAAGAAAGAAGAAAGGAAGAAGTAAGAAAGAAGAAAGAAGAAAGAAAGAAAGAAGAAAGAAAGAAGAAAGAAAGAAAGAAAGAAGAAAGAATAAAGAAACAAGAAAGAAAGAGGAAAGAAAGAAAAAGAAAGAAGAAAGAAGAAAGAAAGAAAGAAGAAAGAAAAAAGAAAGAAAGAAGAAAGAAAGAAAGAAGAAAGAATAAGAAAGAGAAAGAAAGAAGAAAGAAGATAGAAAGAAAGAAGAAAGAAAGAACAAAGAAAGAAGACAGAAGAAGAAAGAAAGAAGAAAGAAAGAATAAAGAAGAAGAAAGAAAGAAAGAAGAAAGAAAGAAGAAAGATAGAAGAAAGAAAGAAAGAAGAAAGAAAGATTAAGAAAGAAAGAAGAAAGAAGAAAGAAAGAGAGAAAGAAGAAAGAAGTAAGAAAGAAGTAAGAAAGAAAGAAGAAGAAGAAAGAAAGAAGAAAGTAAGAAGAAAGAAAGATAGAAGAAAGAAAGAAGAAAGAAAGAAAGAAGAAAGAAAGAAGCAAGAAAGAAGTAAAAAGAAAGAAACAAGAAAGAAAGAAGAAAGAAAGAAGAAAGAATAAAGAAGAAAGAAAGAAGAAAGAAAGAAGAAAGAAAGAAATAAAGAAGAAAGAAGAAGAAGAAAGAAGAATGAGGGAAGTAAGAAAGAAAGAAGAAAGAAAGAAGAAAGAAGAAAGTAAGAAGAAAGAAATAAGAATGATAGAAGAAAGAGGAAAGAAAGAAAGAAGAATGAAAGAAGAAACAAAGAAGAAAGAAAGAAGGAAGAAAGAAAGAAGAAAGAAAGAAGAAAGATAGAAGAAAGAAAGAAGGAAAGAAGAAAGATAGAAGAAAGAACGAAGAATGAAAGAAGAAAGAAAGAAGAAAGAAATAAAAAAGAAAGAAAGGGGGAAGAAAGAAAGGGAGAAGAAAGAAAGAAGTAAGAAAGAAAGAAGAAAGAAGGAAGTAAGAAAGAAGTAAGAAAGAAGAAAGAAGAAAGAAAGAAAGAAGAAAGAAAGAAAGAAGATAGAAAGGAAAAATAAAGAAGAAAGAAAGTAGAAAGAAAGAAGAAAGAAAGAAGAAAGAAAGAAGAAAGAAAGAAGAAAGAAAAAAGAAATAAAGAAGAAAGAAAGAAAGAAGAAAGAAAGAAAGAAGAAAGAAGAAAGAAAGAAGAAAGAAAGAAGAAAAAAAGAAGAAAGAAAGAAGAAAGAAAGAACGTAATAAGAAAGAAAGAAGAAAGAAAGAAGACAGAAAGACGAAAGAAAGAAGTAAGAAAGAATTAAGAAAGAAAGAGGAAAGAAAGAAGAAGGAAAGAACAAAGAAGAAAGAAGAAAGAAGTATGAAAGAAAGAAGAAAGAAACAAAAAAGTGAGAAAGTAGAATGGAAGAAAGAAGAAAGAAGAAAGAAAGAAGAAAGGAAGAAGAAAGATAGAAGAAAGAAAGAAGAACGAAAGAAGAAAGAAATAAGAAATAAAGAAGAATGAAAGAAGAAAGAAAAAAGAAAGAAAGAAAGAAGAAAGATGAAGAAAGAAAGAAAGAAGAAAGAAAGAAGAAAGAAAGAAGAAAGAAAGAATTAAAGAAGAAAGAAAGGAAGAAAGAAGAAAGAAAGAAGAGAGAAAGAAGAAAGGAAGAAAGAAGAAAGAAAGAATGAAGAAAGAAAGAAAGAAGAAAGAAAGAAAGAAGAAAGAAGAAAGAAGAAAGAACGTAATATGAAAGAAAGAAGAAAGAAAGAAGACAGAAGAAAGAAAGCAGTAAGAAAGAAGAAAGAAGAAAGAAAGAAGAAAGAAAGAGAGAAGAAAGGGAGAAGAATGAAATAAGAAAAATAAAAAAAAAAGAAGAAATATGAAAGAAAGAATAAAGAGAGAAAGAAGTAAGAAAAAATAAAGAAAGAAAGAAGAAAGAAAGAAGAAAGAAAGAAAGAAAGAAGAAAGAAAGAACGTAATAAGAAAGAAAGAAGAAAGAAAGAAGACAGAAAGACGAAAGAAAGAAGTAAGAAGAAAGAAAGAAGAAAGAAAGAAGTAAGAAAGAAGTAAGAAAGAAAGAAGAAAGACAGAACAAAGAAAGAAAGAAGAAAGAAAGAAGAAAGAAGAAAGAAAGAAGAAAGAATGAAGAAAGAAAGAAGTAATAAAGAAAGTAAGAAAGAAAGAAGAAAGAAAGAAGAACGAAAGAAGAAAGAAATAAGAAATAAAGAAGAATGAAAGAAGAAAGAAAAAAGAAAGAAAGAAAGAAGAAAGATGAAGAAAGAAAGAAAGAAGAAAGAAAGAAGAAAGGAAGAAAGAAGAAAGAATTAAAGAAGAAAGAAAGAAAGAAAGAAGAAAGAAACAAGACAGAAAGAAGAAAGGAAGAAAGAAGAAAGAAAGAAAGAAGAAAGAAAGAAAGAAAGAAGAAAGAAAGAAAGAAGAAAGAAAGAAGAAAGTAGAAAGAAAAAAGAAAGAAAGAAGAAAGAAAGAAGAAAGAAAGAAGAGAGAAAGAAAGAAGAAAGAAAGAAGAAAGAAAGATAGAAGAAAGAAAGAAGAAAGAACGTAATAAGAAAGAAAGAAGAAAGAATTAAAGAAGAAAGAAAGAAAGAAAGAAGAAAGAAAGAAGACAGAATGAAGAAAGGAAGAAAAAAGAATGAAAGAAAGAAGAAAGAAAGAAGAAAGAAAGAAGTAAGAAAGAAAGAATAAAGAAAGAAAGAAGAAAGAATGAAAGAAGAATGAAAGAAGAAAGAAAGAAGAAAGAATGAATAAAGAAAGAAGTAATAAAGAAAGAAGTAAGAAAGAAAGAATAAAGAAAGAAGTAAGAAAGAAATAAGAAAGAAAGAAGAAAGAAAGAAGAAAGAGAGAAGAAAGAAAGAAAGAAGAAAGAAAGAAAGAAGAAAGAAAGAAAGAAGAAAGAAAGAAGCAAGAAAGAAGGAAGAAAGAAAGAAGAAAGAAAGAAAGAAGAAAGAAACAAAGAAGAAAGAAAGAGGAAAGAAAGAGGAAAGAAAAAAGAAATAAAGAAGTAAGAAAGAAAGAAGTAAGAAAGAATTGAGAAAGAAAGAAGAAAGAAAAAAGAAAGAAAGAAGAAAGAAAGAAGAAAGAAAGAAAGAAGAAAGAAAGATAGAATAAAGAAAGATGTAAGAAAGAAGAAAGATAGAAAAAAGAAAGAAAGAAGAAAGAAAGAAGTAAGAAAGAAGAAATAACGAAGAAAGAAGAAAGAAAGAAGAAAAAAAGAAGGAACGATAGAAGAAAGAACGAAGAAATAAAAAAAAGAAAGAAGAAAGAAAGAAGAAAGAAAGAAGAAAAAAGAAAGAAAGGAGAAAGAAAGTGGAAAGAAAGAAGAAAGAAAGAATAAAGAAAGAATAAAGAAAGAAGAAAGAAAGGAGAAAGAAATAAAGAAGAAAGAAAGAGGAAAGAAAGAAGAAATTAAGAGGTAAGAAAGAAGTACGAAAGAAAGAAAGCAGAAAGTAAGAAGAAAGAAAGAAGAAAGAAAGAAGAAAGAAAAAAGGAAGAAAGAAGAAAGAAAGAAAGAAGAAAGAAAGAAAGGAGAAAGAAGAAAGGAAGAAGAGAGAAAGAAGAAAGAAAGAAGAAAGAAAGAAGAAAGAAAGAAGAAAGAAAGAAGAAAGAAAGAAGAAAGAAGTAAGAAAGAAAGAAGGAAGAAAGAAGAAAGAAAGAAGAAAGAAAGAGAGAAGAAAGAAATACGAAAAATTAAAAAGAAAGGAAGAAGTAAGAAAGAAAGAAGAAAAAAAATAAAGAAGAAAGAAAGAAAGAAGACAGAAAGAAAAAATAAAGAAGAAAGAAAGAAGAAAGAAAGAAGAGGGAAAGAAAGAAGAGAGAAAGAAGAAAGAAAGATAGAAGAAAGAAAGAAGAAAGAACGTAATAAGAAAGAAAGAACAAAGAAAGAAAAAGAAAAAAGAAAGAAAGAAGTTAGAAAGGAAGAAGAAGGAAAGAAAGAAGTAAGAAAGAAGAATGAAAGAAAGAAGAAAGAAAGAAGAAAGAAAGAAGAAAGAAAGAAGAAAGAAATAAGAAAGAAAGAAGAAAGAAAGAAGAAAGAAGAAGAAAGAAAAAGAAAGAAAGAAGAAAGAAGGAAAGAAGAAAGAAAGAAAGAAGAAAGAATGAAAGAAGAAAGAAAGAAAGAAGAAAGGAAGAAAGAAGCAAGAAAGAAAGAAGAAAGAAAGAAAGAAGAAAGAAAGAAAGAAGCAAGAAAGAAAGAAGCAAGAAAGAAAGAAGTAAGCAAGAAAGAAGAAAGATAGAAGAAATAAAGAAACAAGAAAGAAAGAAGACAGAAAGAAGAAAGAAAGAAGAAAGAAAAAAAGAAAGAAAAAGAAAGAAGAAAGAAAGGAAGAAGAAAGAGGAAAGAAAGATAGAAGAAATAAAGATGAAAGAAAGAAAGAAGAAGGAAAGAAGAAGGAAAGAAGAAATAAAGAAGAAAAAAGAAAGAAAGAAGAAAGAAAGAAGAAAGAAAGAAGGAAAAAAGAAGAAAGAGAGAAGAAAGAAAGAAAGAAAAAAGAAAGAAAGAAGAAAGAAAGAAGAAAGAAGAAAGAAAGAACAAAGAAACAAGTAAGAAGTAAGAAAGAAGAAAGGAAGAAGTAAGAAAGAAGAAAGAAAGAATAAAAAAAGAAAGAAAGAAGAAAGAAAGAAGACAGAAAGAAGAAAGAAAGAAGAAAGAAAAAAAGAAAGAAGAAAGAAAGAAGAAAGAAAGAAGAAAGATAGAAGAAAGAAAGTAAGAAGAAAAAGAAAGAAAGAAAGAAGAAAGAAAGAAGAAAGAAAGAAAGAAGAAAGAAAGAAAGAAGCAAGAAAGAAAGAAGCAAGAAAGAAAGAAGTAAGCAAGAAAGAAGAAAGATAGAAGAAAGAAAGAAAGAAGAAAGAAGAAAGAAAGAATAAAGAAAGAAGGAAGAAAGAAGAAAGAAAGAAGAAAGAAAGAAGAAAGAAACAAGTAAGAAAGAAGTAAGAAAGAAAGAAGAAAGAGGAAATAAAGAAGAAAGAAATAAGAAGGAAAGAAGAAAGAAAGAAAGAAGAATGAAAGAAATAAAGAATAAAGAAAGAAGAAAGAAAGAAGAAAGAAGGAAAGAAGAAAGAAGAAAAAAAGAAGAATGAAAGAAGAAAGAAGAAAGAAAGAAAGAAAAAAGAAAAAAGAAAGTAAGAAAGAAGAAAGAAAGAAAGAAAGAAATAATGAAAGAAGAAAGAAAGAAAGAAAGAAGAAAGAAAGAAAGAAGAAGGAAAGAAAGAAGAAAGAAGAAAGAAAGAATAAAGAAAGATGTAAGAAAGAAGAAAGAAGAAAGGAAGAAGTAAGAAAGAAGAAAGAAGAAAGAAAGAAAGAAGAAAGAAAGAAGAGAGAAAGAAATAAGAAAGAATAAAGAAACAAGAAACAAAGTAGAAAGAAAGAAAAAAGAAAGAAGAAAGAAGACAGAAAGAAAGAAGAAAGAAAAAAGAAAGAAAGAAAGAAGAAAGAAAGAAAAAAGAAAGAATAAAGAAAGAAGAAAGAAAGTAAGAAGAAAGAAGATAGAAAGAAAGAAGAAAGAAAGAAGACAGAAAGAAGAAAGAAAGAAGAAAGAAAGAAGAAAGAAGGAAGAAAGAAAGAAAGAAGAAAGAGAGAAGAAAGAAAGAAGAAAGAAAGAAGAAAGAAAGAAGCAAGTAAGAAGAAAAAAAGAAGTAACAAAGGAAGAAAGAATAAAGAAAGAAGAAAGAAAGGAAGAAGAAAGAAAGAAGAAAGACAGAAGTTAGAAAGAAGTAACAAAGAGAGAAAGAAGAAAGAAAGAAGAAAGAAAGAAAGAAGAAAGAAGAAAGAAAGAAGAAAGAAAGAAGTAAGAAAGAAGTAAGAAAGAAGTAAGAAAGAAAGAAGAAAGAAGAAAGAAAGAAGAAAGAAAGAAGAAAGAAAGATAGAAGAAAGAAAGAAGAAAGAAGAAAGAAAGAAGAAAGAAAGAAGAAAGAAAGAAGAAAGAAAGATAGAAGAAAGAAGAAAGAAGAAAGAAAGAAGAAAGAAAGAAGAAAGAAAGAAGAAAGAAAGAAAGAAGAAACAAAGAAAGAAGAAAGAAAGAAAGAAGAAACAAAAGAAGTAAGAAAGAAGTAAGAAAGAAAGAAGAAAGAAAGAAGAAAGAAGAAAGAAAGAAGAAAGACAAAGTGAGAAAGAAGAAAGAAAGAAAAAAAAGAAGAAAGAAAGAAGAAAGAAAGAAGAAAGAAAGAAAGAAGAAAGAAAGAAGAAAGAAAGAAATAAAGAAGAAAGGAAGAAGAAAGAAAGAAGAAAGAAAAAAGAACGAAAGAAGAAAGAAATAAGAAAGATAGAAAGAAGAATGAAATAAGAAATAAAAAAGAGAGAAAGGAAGAAGAAAGATGAAGAAAGAAAGAAAGAAGAAAGAAAGAAGAAAGAATTAAAGAAGAAAGAAAGAAGAAAGAAAGAAGAAAGAAAGAACAAAGAAAGAAGAAAGAAAGAAGAAAGAAAGAAGAAAGAAAAGAAAGGAAGAAAGAAGAAATAAAGAAAGAAGTAACAAAGAAAGAAGAAAGAAAGAAGTAAGAAAGAAGTAAGAAAAAAAGAAGAAAGAAAGAAGAAAGAAAGAAGAAACTAAGAAACAAGAAAGAAAGAAGTAAGCAGGAAAGAAGAAAGAAAGAATTAAGAAAGAAGAAAGATAGAAGAAAAAATCAAAGAAGAAAGAAAGAAAAAAAGAAGAAAGAAAGAAAGAAGAAGGAAAGAAAGAAGAAAGAAGAAAGAAAGAATAAAGAAAGAAGTAAGAAAGATTAATGAAAGAATAAAAAAAGAAGGAAAGAAGAAAGAAGAAGGAAAGAAGAAAGAAAAAAAGAGGAAAGAAAGAAGAAAGAAAAAAGAAAGAAAGAAGAAAGAAAGAAAGAAGAAAAAGAAAGAAGAAAGAAAGAAGAAAGAAAGAAGAAAGAAAGAGAGAAGAAAGAAAGAAGAAAGAAAGAAGAAAAAAGAAAGAAAGAAGAAAGAAAGAGGAAAGAAAGAAGAAAGAAAGAAGAAGGAAACAATAAAGAAAGAAGGAAGAAAGAAGAAAGAAATAAAGAAGAAACAAAGAAGAAATAAAGATGAAAGAAAGAAGAAAGAAAGAAAGAAGAAAGAAATAAAGAAGAAATAAAGAGGAAAGAAAGAAGAAAGAAAGAAAGAAAGAAGAAAGAAAGAATAAAGAAAGATGTAAGAAAGAAGAAAGAAAGAAGAAAGGAAGAAGTAAGAAAGAAGAAAGAAGAAAGAAAGAAAGAATAAAGAAAGTAGAAAGAAAGAAAGAAAGAAGAAAGAATAAAGAAACAAGAAAGAAAGAGGAAAGAAAGAAAAAAGAAAGAAGAAAGAAGAAAGAAAGAAAGAAGAAAGAAAAAAGAAAGAAAGAAAGAAGAAAGAAAGTAAGAAGAAAGAATAAAGAAAGAAGAAAGAAAGAAGAAAGAAAGAAGAAAGAAGATAGAAAGAAAGAAGAAAGAACAAAGAAAGAAGACAGAAAGAAGAAAGAAAGAAGAAAGAAAGAATAAAGAAAGAAGAAAGAAAGAAAGAAGAAAGAAAGAAGAAAGGAAGAAGAAAGAAAGAAGAAAGAAAGAAGCAAGAAAGAAGAAAGAAAGAAGTAACAAAGGAAGAAAGAAGAAAGAAAGAAGAAAGAAAGAAAGAAGAAAGAAAGTAATAAAGAAAGAACAAAGAAAGAAAGAAGAAAGAAAGAAGAAGGAAAGAAGAATGAAAGAAGAAAGAAGTAAGAAAAAAAGAAGAATGAAAGAAAGAAAGAAGAAAGAAAGAAGAAAGACAGAAGTAAGAAAGAAGTAACAAAGAGAGAAAGAAGAAAGAAAGAAGACAGAAAGACGAAAGAAAGAAGTAAGAAGAAAGAAAGAAGAAAGAAAGAAGTAAGAAAGAAGTAAGAAAGAAAGAAGAAAGACAGAACAAAGAAAGAAAGAAGAAAGAAAGAAGAAAGAAGAAAGAAAGAAGAAAGAATGAAGAAAGAAAGAAGTAATAAAGAAAGTAAGAAAGAAAGAAGAAAGAAAGAAGAACGAAAGAAGAAAGAAATAAGAAATAAAGAAGAATGAAAGAAGAAAGAAAAAAGAAAGAAAGAAAGAAGAAAGATGAAGAAAGAAAGAAAGAAGAAAGAAAGAAGAAAGGAAGAAAGAAGAAAGAATTAAAGAAGAAAGAAAGAAAGAAAGAAGAAAGAAACAAGACAGAAAGAAGAAAGGAAGAAAGAAGAAAGAAAGAAAGAAGAAAGAAAGAAAGAAAGAAGAAAGAAAGAAAGAAGAAAGAAAGAAGAAAGTAGAAAGAAAAAAGAAAGAAAGAAGAAAGAAAGAAGAAAGAAAGAAGAGAGAAAGAAAGAAGAAAGAAAGAAGAAAGAAAGATAGAAGAAAGAAAGAAGAAAGAACGTAATAAGAAAGAAAGAAGAAAGAATTAAAGAAGAAAGAAAGAAAGAAAGAAGAAAGAAAGAAGACAGAATGAAGAAAGGAAGAAAAAAGAATGAAAGAAAGAAGAAAGAAAGAAGAAAGAAAGAAGTAAGAAAGAAAGAATAAAGAAAGAAAGAAGAAAGAATGAAAGAAGAATGAAAGAAGAAAGAAAGAAGAAAGAATGAATAAAGAAAGAAGTAATAAAGAAAGAAGTAAGAAAGAAAGAATAAAGAAAGAAGTAAGAAAGAAATAAGAAAGAAAGAAGAAAGAAAGAAGAAAGAGAGAAGAAAGAAAGAAAGAAGAAAGAAAGAAAGAAGAAAGAAAGAAAGAAGAAAGAAAGAAGCAAGAAAGAAGGAAGAAAGAAAGAAGAAAGAAAGAAAGAAGAAAGAAACAAAGAAGAAAGAAAGAGGAAAGAAAGAGGAAAGAAAAAAGAAATAAAGAAGTAAGAAAGAAAGAAGTAAGAAAGAATTGAGAAAGAAAGAAGAAAGAAAAAAGAAAGAAAGAAGAAAGAAAGAAGAAAGAAAGAAAGAAGAAAGAAAGATAGAATAAAGAAAGATGTAAGAAAGAAGAAAGATAGAAAAAAGAAAGAAAGAAGAAAGAAAGAAGTAAGAAAGAAGAAATAACGAAGAAAGAAGAAAGAAAGAAGAAAAAAAGAAGGAACGATAGAAGAAAGAACGAAGAAATAAAAAAAGAAAGAAGAAAGAAAGAAGAAAGAAAGAAGAAAAAAGAAAGAAAGGAGAAAGAAAGTGGAAAGAAAGAAGAAAGAAAGAATAAAGAAAGAATAAAGAAAGAAGAAAGAAAGGAGAAAGAAATAAAGAAGAAAGAAAGAGGAAAGAAAGAAGAAATTAAGAGGTAAGAAAGAAGTACGAAAGAAAGAAAGCAGAAAGTAAGAAGAAAGAAAGAAGAAAGAAAGAAGAAAGAAAAAAGGAAGAAAGAAGAAAGAAAGAAAGAAGAAAGAAAGAAAGGAGAAAGAAGAAAGGAAGAAGAGAGAAAGAAGAAAGAAAGAAGAAAGAAAGAAGAAAGAAAGAAGAAAGAAAGAAGAAAGAAAGAAGAAAGAAGTAAGAAAGAAAGAAGGAAGAAAGAAGAAAGAAAGAAGAAAGAAAGAGAGAAGAAAGAAATACGAAAAATTAAAAAGAAAGGAAGAAGTAAGAAAGAAAGAAGAAAAAAAATAAAGAAGAAAGAAAGAAAGAAGACAGAAAGAAAAAATAAAGAAGAAAGAAAGAAGAAAGAAAGAAGAGGGAAAGAAAGAAGAGAGAAAGAAGAAAGAAAGATAGAAGAAAGAAAGAAGAAAGAACGTAATAAGAAAGAAAGAACAAAGAAAGAAAAAGAAAAAAGAAAGAAAGAAGTTAGAAAGGAAGAAGAAGGAAAGAAAGAAGTAAGAAAGAAGAATGAAAGAAAGAAGAAAGAAAGAAGAAAGAAAGAAGAAAGAAAGAAGAAAGAAATAAGAAAGAAAGAAGAAAGAAAGAAGAAAGAAGAAGAAAGAAAAAGAAAGAAAGAAGAAAGAAGGAAAGAAGAAAGAAAGAAAGAAGAAAGAATGAAAGAAGAAAGAAAGAAAGAAGAAAGGAAGAAAGAAGCAAGAAAGAAAGAAGAAAGAAAGAAAGAAGAAAGAAAGAAAGAAGCAAGAAAGAAAGAAGCAAGAAAGAAAGAAGTAAGCAAGAAAGAAGAAAGATAGAAGAAATAAAGAAACAAGAAAGAAAGAAGACAGAAAGAAGAAAGAAAGAAGAAAGAAAAAAAGAAAGAAAAAGAAAGAAGAAAGAAAGGAAGAAGAAAGAGGAAAGAAAGATAGAAGAAATAAAGATGAAAGAAAGAAAGAAGAAGGAAAGAAGAAGGAAAGAAGAAATAAAGAAGAAAAAAGAAAGAAAGAAGAAAGAAAGAAGAAAGAAAGAAGGAAAAAAGAAGAAAGAGAGAAGAAAGAAAGAAAGAAAAAAGAAAGAAAGAAGAAAGAAAGAAGAAAGAAGAAAGAAAGAACAAAGAAACAAGTAAGAAGTAAGAAAGAAGAAAGGAAGAAGTAAGAAAGAAGAAAGAAAGAATAAAAAAAGAAAGAAAGAAGAAAGAAAGAAGACAGAAAGAAGAAAGAAAGAAGAAAGAAAAAAAGAAAGAAGAAAGAAAGAAGAAAGAAAGAAGAAAGATAGAAGAAAGAAAGTAAGAAGAAAAAGAAAGAAAGAAAGAAGAAAGAAAGAAGAAAGAAAGAAAGAAGAAAGAAAGAAAGAAGCAAGAAAGAAAGAAGCAAGAAAGAAAGAAGTAAGCAAGAAAGAAGAAAGATAGAAGAAAGAAAGAAAGAAGAAAGAAGAAAGAAAGAATAAAGAAAGAAGGAAGAAAGAAGAAAGAAAGAAGAAAGAAAGAAGAAAGAAACAAGTAAGAAAGAAGTAAGAAAGAAAGAAGAAAGAGGAAATAAAGAAGAAAGAAATAAGAAGGAAAGAAGAAAGAAAGAAAGAAGAATGAAAGAAATAAAGAATAAAGAAAGAAGAAAGAAAGAAGAAAGAAGGAAAGAAGAAAGAAGAAAAAAAGAAGAATGAAAGAAGAGAGAAGAAAGAAAGAAAGAAAAAAGAAAAAAGAAAGTAAGAAAGAAGAAAGAAAGAAAGAAAGAAATAATGAAAGAAGAAAGAAAGAAAGAAAGAAGAAAGAAAGAAAGAAGAAGGAAAGAAAGAAGAAAGAAGAAAGAAAGAATAAAGAAAGATGTAAGAAAGAAGAAAGAAGAAAGGAAGAAGTAAGAAAGAAGAAAGAAGAAAGAAAGAAAGAAGAAAGAAAGAAGAGAGAAAGAAATAAGAAAGAATAAAGAAACAAGAAACAAAGTAGAAAGAAAGAAAAAAGAAAGAAGAAAGAAGACAGAAAGAAAGAAGAAAGAAAAAAGAAAGAAAGAAAGAAGAAAGAAAGAAAAAAGAAAGAATAAAGAAAGAAGAAAGAAAGTAAGAAGAAAGAAGATAGAAAGAAAGAAGAAAGAAAGAAGACAGAAAGAAGAAAGAAAGAAGAAAGAAAGAAGAAAGAAGGAAGAAAGAAAGAAAGAAGAAAGAGAGAAGAAAGAAAGAAGAAAGAAAGAAGAAAGAAAGAAGCAAGTAAGAAGAAAGAAAGAAGTAACAAAGGAAGAAAGAATAAAGAAAGAAGAAAGAAAGGAAGAAGAAAGAAAGAAGAAAGACAGAAGTTAGAAAGAAGTAACAAAGAGAGAAAGAAGAAAGAAAGAAGAAAGAAAGAAAGAAGAAAGAAGAAAGAAAGAAGAAAGAAAGAAGTAAGAAAGAAGTAAGAAAGAAGTAAGAAAGAAAGAAGAAAGAAGAAAGAAAGAAGAAAGAAAGAAGAAAGAAAGATAGAAGAAAGAAAGAAGAAAGAAGAAAGAAAGAAGAAAGAAAGAAGAAAGAAAGAAGAAAGAAAGATAGAAGAAAGAAGAAAGAAGAAAGAAAGAAGAAAGAAAGAAGAAAGAAAGAAGAAAGAAAGAAAGAAGAAACAAAGAAAGAAGAAAGAAAGAAAGAAGAAACAAAAGAAGTAAGAAAGAAGTAAGAAAGAAAGAAGAAAGAAAGAAGAAAGAAGAAAGAAAGAAGAAAGACAAAGTGAGAAAGAAGAAAGAAAGAAAAAAAAAGAAGAAAGAAAGAAGAAAGAAAGAAGAAAGAAAGAAAGAAGAAAGAAAGAAGAAAGAAAGAAATAAAGAAGAAAGGAAGAAGAAAGAAAGAAGAAAGAAAAAAGAACGAAAGAAGAAAGAAATAAGAAAGATAGAAAGAAGAATGAAATAAGAAATAAAAAAGAGAGAAAGGAAGAAGAAAGATGAAGAAAGAAAGAAAGAAGAAAGAAAGAAGAAAGAATTAAAGAAGAAAGAAAGAAGAAAGAAAGAAGAAAGAAAGAACAAAGAAAGAAGAAAGAAAGAAGAAAGAAAGAAGAAAGAAAAAGAAAGGAAGAAAGAAGAAATAAAGAAAGAAGAAAGAAAGAAAGAAGAAAGAAAGAAAGAAGAATGAAAGAAGAAAGAAAGAATAAAGAAAGTAGAAAGAAAGAAATAATAAAGAAAGAAGTAACAAAGAAAGAAGAAAGAAAGAAGTAAGAAAGAAGTAAGAAAAAAAGAAGAAAGAAAGAAGAAAGAAAGAAGAAACTAAGAAACAAGAAAGAAAGAAGTAAGCAGGAAAGAAGAAAGAAAGAATTAAGAAAGAAGAAAGATAGAAGAAAAAATCAAAGAAGAAAGAAAGAAAAAAAGAAGAAAGAAAGAAAGAAGAAGGAAAGAAAGAAGAAAGAAGAAAGAAAGAATAAAGAAAGAAGTAAGAAAGATTAATGAAAGAATAAAAAAAGAAGGAAAGAAGAAAGAAGAAGGAAAGAAGAAAGAAAAAAAGAGGAAAGAAAGAAGAAAGAAAAAAGAAAGAAAGAAGAAAGAAAGAAAGAAGAAAAAGAAAGAAGAAAGAAAGAAGAAAGAAAGAAGAAAGAAAGAGAGAAGAAAGAAAGAAGAAAGAAAGAAGAAAAAAGAAAGAAAGAAGAAAGAAAGAGGAAAGAAAGAAGAAAGAAAGAAGAAGGAAACAATAAAGAAAGAAGGAAGAAAGAAGAAAGAAATAAAGAAGAAACAAAGAAGAAATAAAGATGAAAGAAAGAAGAAAGAAAGAAAGAAGAAAGAAATAAAGAAGAAATAAAGAGGAAAGAAAGAAGAAAGAAAGAAAGAAAGAAGAAAGAAAGAATAAAGAAAGATGTAAGAAAGAAGAAAGAAAGAAGAAAGGAAGAAGTAAGAAAGAAGAAAGAAGAAAGAAAGAAAGAATAAAGAAAGTAGAAAGAAAGAAAGAAAGAAGAAAGAATAAAGAAACAAGAAAGAAAGAGGAAAGAAAGAAAAAAGAAAGAAGAAAGAAGAAAGAAAGAAAGAAGAAAGAAAAAAGAAAGAAAGAAAGAAGAAAGAAAGTAAGAAGAAAGAATAAAGAAAGAAGAAAGAAAGAAGAAAGAAAGAAGAAAGAAGATAGAAAGAAAGAAGAAAGAACAAAGAAAGAAGACAGAAAGAAGAAAGAAAGAAGAAAGAAAGAATAAAGAAAGTAGAAAGAAAGAAAGAAAGAAGAAAGAATAAAGAAACAAGAAAGAAAGAGGAAAGAAAGAAAAAAGAAAGAAGAAAGAAGAAAGAAAGAAAGAAGAAAGAAAAAAGAAAGAAAGAAGAAAGAAAGTAAGAAGAAAGAATAAAGAAAGAAGAAAGAAAGAAGAAAGAAAGAAGAAAGAAGATAGAAAGAAAGAAGAAAGAACAAAGAAAGAAGACAGAAAGAAGAAAGAAAGAAGAAAGAAAGAATAAAGAAAGAAGAAAGAAAGAAAGAAGAAAGAAAGAAGAAAGGAAGAAGAAAGAAAGAAGAAAGAAAGAAGCAAGAAAGAAGAAAGAAAGAAGTAACAAAGGAAGAAAGAAGAAAGAAAGAAGAAAGAAAGAAAGAAGAAAGAAAGTAATAAAGAAAGAACAAAGAAAGAAAGAAGAAAGAAAGAAGAAGGAAAGAAGAATGAAAGAAGAAAGAAGTAAGAAAAAAAGAAGAATGAAAGAAAGAAAGAAGAAAGAAAGAAGAAAGACAGAAGTAAGAAAGAAGTAACAAAGAGAGAAAGAAGAAAGAAAGAAGAAAGAAAGAAAGAAGAAAGAAGTAAGAAAGAAAGAAAGAAGAAAGTAAGAAGAAAGAAAGAAGAAAGAAAGAAAGAAGAAAGAAAGAAGAAAGAAAGAAATAAGAAAGAAGAAAGAAAGAAGAAAGAAAGAAGAAAGACAGAAAAAGAACGAAAGAAAGAAGAAAGAAAGAAAAATGAAGGAAAGAAGAAAGAAAGAAAGAAGAAAGATAGCAGAAAGAAATAAAGTAGAAAGAAAGAAAGAAGAAGGAAAGAAGAAAGAGAGAAGGAAAGAAAGAAGAAAGAAAGAAGAAAGAAAGAAGTAATAAAGAAGTAAGAAAGAAAGAAGAAAGAAAGAAAGAAGTAAGAAAGAAGAAAGAAAGAAAGAAGAATGAAAGAAGAAAGATAGGAGAAAGAAAGAAAGAAGAAAGAAAGAAGAAAGAAAGAATAAAGAAAGAAAGAAGAAAGAAGAAAGAAAGAGAGAAAGAAGTAAGAAAGAAGTAAGAAAGAAAGAAGAAAGAAGAAAGAAAGAAGAAAGAAAGAAGCAAGAAAGAAGTAAAAAGAAAGAAAGAAGAAAGAAAGAAGAAAGAAAGAAGAAAGAAAGAAGAAAGAAAGAAGAAAGAAATAAAGAAGAAAGAAAGAAGAAAGAAAGAAGAAAGAAAGAAATGAAGAAGAAAGAAAGAAGAAAGAAGAAAGAAAGAAGAATGAGGGAAGTAAGAAAGAAAGAAGAAAGAAAGAAGAAAGAAGAAAGTAAGAAGAAAGAAATAAGAATGATAGAAGAAAGAAGAAAGAAAGAAAGAAGAATGAAAGAAGAAACAAAGAAGAAAGAAAGAAGGAAGAAAGAAAGAAGAAAGAAAGAAGAAAGATAGAAGAAAGAAAGAAGGAAAGAAGAAAGATAGAAGAAAGAAGGAAGAATGAAAGAAGAAAGAAAGAAGAAAGAAATAAAAAAGAAAGAAAGGGGGAAGAAAGAAATGGAGAAGAAAGAAAGAAGTAAGAAAGAAAGAAGAAAGAAGGAAGTAAGAAAGAAGTAAGAAAGAAGAAAGAAGAAAGAAAGAAAGAGGAAAGAAAGAAAGAAGATAGAAAGGAAAAATAAAGAAGAAAGAAAGAAGAAAGAAAGAAGAAAGAAAGAAGAAAGAAAGAAGAAAGAAAAAGAAAGGAAGAAAGAAGAAATAAAGAAAGAAGAAAGAAAGAAAGAAGAAAGAAAGAAAGAAGAATGAAAGAAGAAAGAAAGAATAAAGAAAGTAGAAAGAAAGAAATAATAAAGAAAGAAGTAAGAAAGAAAGAAGAAAGAAAGAAGTAAGAAAGAAGTAAGAAAAAAAGAAGAAAGAAAGAAGAAAGAAAGAAGAAACTAAGAAACAAGAAAGAAAGAAGTAAGCAGGAAAGAAGAAAGAAAGAATTAAGAAAGAAGAAAGATAGAAGAAAAAATCAAAGAAGAAAGAAAGAAAAAAAGAAGAAAGAAAGAAAGAAGAAGGAAAGAAAGAAGAAAGAAGAAAGAAAGAATAAAGAAAGAAGTAAGAAAGATTAATGAAAGAATAAAAAAAGAAAGAAAGAAGAAAGAAGAAGGAAAGAAGAAAGAAAAAAGAGGAAAGAAAGAAGAAAGAAAAAAGAAAGAAAGAAGAAAGAAAGAAAGAAGAAAAAGAAAGAAGAAAGAAAGAAGAAAGAAAGAAGAAAGAAAGAGAGAAGAAAGAAAGAAGAAAGAAAGAAGAAAAAAGAAAGAAAGAAGAAAGAAAGAGGAAAGAAAGAAGAAAGAAAGAAGAAGGAAACAATAAAGAAAGAAGGAAGAAAGAAGAAAGAAATAAAGAAGAAACAAAGAAGAAATAAAGATGAAAGAAAGAAGAAAGAAAGAAAGAAGAAAGAAATAAAGAAGAAATAAAGAGGAAAGAAAGAAGAAAGAAAGAAAGAAAGAAGAAAGAAAGAATAAAGAAAGATGTAAGAAAGAAGAAAGAAAGAAGAAAGGAAGAAGTAAGAAAGAAGAAAGAAGAAAGAAAGAAAGAATAAAGAAAGTAGAAAGAAAGAAAGAAAGAAGAAAGAATAAAGAAACAAGAAAGAAAGAGGAAAGAAAGAAAAAAGAAAGAAGAAAGAAGAAAGAAAGAAAGAAGAAAGAAAAAAGAAAGAAAGAAAGAAGAAAGAAAGTAAGAAGAAAGAATAAAGAAAGAAGAAAGAAAGAATAAAGAAAGAAGAAAGAAGATAGAAAGAAAGAAGAAAGAACAAAGAAAGAAGACAGAAAGAAGAAAGAAAGAAGAAAGAAAGAATAAAGAAAGAAGAAAGAAAGAAAGAAGAAAGAAAGAAGAAAGGAAGAAGAAAGAAAGAAGAAAGAAAGAAGCAAGAAAGAAGAAAGAAAGAAGTAACAAAGGAAGAAAGAAGAAAGAAAGAAGAAAGAAAGAAAGAAGAAAGAAAGTAATAAAGAAAGAACAAAGAAAGAAAGAAGAAAGAAAGAAGAAGGAAAGAAGAATGAAAGAAGAAAGAAGTAAGAAAAAAAGAAGAATGAAAGAAAGAAAGAAGAAAGAAAGAAGAAAGACAGAAGTAAGAAAGAAGTAACAAAGAGAGAAAGAAGAAAGAAAGAAGAAAGAAAGAAAGAAGAAAGAAGTAAGAAAGAAAGAAAGAAGAAAGTAAGAAGAAAGAAAGAAGAAAGAAAGAAAGAAGAAAGAAAGAAGAAAGAAAGAAATAAGAAAGAAGAAAGAAAGAAGAAAGAAAGAAGAAAGACAGAAAAAGAACGAAAGAAAGAAGAAAGAAAGAAAAATGAAGGAAAGAAGAAAGAAAGAAAGAAGAAAGATAGCAGAAAGAAATAAAGTAGAAAGAAAGAAAGAAGAAGGAAAGAAGAAAGAGAGAAAGAAAGAAAGAAGAAAGAAAGAAGAAAGAAAGAAGTAATAAAGAAGTAAGAAAGAAAGAAGAAAGAAAGAAAGAAGTAAGAAAGAAGAAAGAAAGAAAGAAGAAAGAAAGAAGAAAGATAGGAGAAAGAAAGAAAGAAGAAAGAAAGAATAAAGAAAGAAAGAAGAAAGAAGAAAGAAAGAGAGAAAGAAGTAAGAAAGAAGTAAGAAAGAAAGAAGAAAGAAGAAAGAAAGAAGAAAGAAAGAAGCAAGAAAGAAGTAAAAAGAAAGAAAGAAGAAAGAAAGAAGAAAGAAAGAAGAAAGAAAGAAGAAAGAAAGAAGAAAGAAATAAAGAAGAAAGAAAGAAGAAAGAAAGAAGAAAGAAAGAAATAAAGAAGAAAGAAAGAAGAAAGAAGAAAGAAAGAAGAATGAGGGAAGTAAGAAAGAAAGAAGAAAGAAAGAAGAAAGAAGAAAGTAAGAAGAAAGAAATAAGAATGATAGAAGAAAGAAGAAAGAAAGAAAGAAGAATGAAAGAAGAAACAAAGAAGAAAGAAAGAAGGAAGAAAGAAAGAAGAAAGAAAGAAGAAAGATAGAAGAAAGAAAGAAGGAAAGAAGAAAGATAGAAGAAAGAAGGAAGAATGAAAGAAGAAAGAAAGAAGAAAGAAATAAAAAAGAAAGAAAGGGGGAAGAAAGAAATGGAGAAGAAAGAAAGAAGTAAGAAAGAAAGAAGAAAGAAGGAAGTAAGAAAGAAGTAAGAAAGAAGAAAGAAGAAAGAAAGAAAGAGGAAAGAAAGAAAGAAGATAGAAAGGAAAAATAAAGAAGAAAGAAAGAAGAAAGAAAGAAGAAAGAAAGAAGAAAGAAAAAAGAAATAAAGAAGAAAGAAAGAAAGAAGAAAGAAAGAAAGAAGAAAGAAGAAAGAAAGAAGAAAGAAAGAAGAAAAAAAGAAGAAAGAAAGAAGAAAGAAAGAACGTAATAAGAAAGAAAGAAGAAAGAAAGAAGACAGAAAGACGAAAGAAAGAAGTAAGAAAGAAGCAAGAAAGAAAGAGGAAAGAAAGAAGAAGGAAAGAACAAAGAAGAAAGAAGAAAGAAGTAAGAAAGAAAGAAGAAAGAAACAAAAAAATGAGAAAGTAGAATGGAAGAAAGAAGAAAGAAGAAAGAAAGAAGAAAGGAAGAAGAAAGATAGAAGAAAGAAAGAAGAACGAAAGAAGAAAGAAATAAGAAATAAAGAAGAATGAAAGAAGAAAGAAAAAAGAAAGAAAGAAAGAAGAAAGATGAAGAAAGAAAGAAAGAAGAAAGAAAGAAGAAAGGAAGAAAGAAGAAAGAATTAAAGAAGAAAGAAAGGAAGAAAGAAGAAAGAAAGAAAGAAGAAAGAAGAAAGGAAGAAGAGAGAAAGAAGAAAGAAAGAAGAAAGAAAGAAGAAAGAAAGAAGAAAGAAAGAAGTAAGAAGTAAGAAAGAAAGAAGGAAGAAAGAAGAAAGAAAGAAGAAAGAAAGAGAGAAGAAAGAAATAAGAAAAATTAAAAAGAAAGGAAGAAGTAAGAAAGAAAGAAGAAAAAAAAGAAAGAAGAAAGAAAGAAAGAAGACAGAAAGAAAAAATAAAGAAGAAAGAAAGAAGAGGGAAAGAAAGAAGAGAGAAACAAGAAAGAAAGATAGAAGAAAGAAAGAAGAAAGAACGTAATAAGAAAGAAAGAAGAAAGAAATAAGAAAGAAAGAAGAAAGAAAGAAGTAAGAAAGGAAGAAGAAGGAAAGAAAGAAGTAAGAAAGAAGAATGAAAGAAAGAAGAAAGAAAGAAGAAAGAAAGAAGAAAGAAAGAAGAAAGAAATAAGAAAGAAAGAAGAAAGAAAGAAGAAAGAAGAAGAAAGAAAGAAAGAAAGAAGAAAGAAGGAAAGAAGAAAGAAAGAAAGAAGAAAGAAAGAAAGAAGAAAGGAAGAAAGAAGCAAGAAAGAAAGAAGAAAGAAAGAAAGAAGAAAGAAAGAAAGAAGCAAGAAAGAAAGAAGCAAGAAAGAAAGAAGTAAGCAAGAAAGAAGAAAGATAGAAGAAAGAAAGAAACAAGAAAGAAAGAAGACAGAAAGAAGAAAGAAAGAAGAAAGAAAAAAAGAAAGAAGAAAGAAAGAAGAAAGAAGGGAAGAAGAAAGAGGAAAGAAAGATAGAAGAAATATAGATGAAAGAAAGAAAGAAGAAGGAAAGAAGAAGGAAAGAAGAAATAAAGAAGAAAAAAGAAAGAAAGAAGAAAGAAAGAAGAAAGAAAGAAGGAAGAAAGAAGAAAGAGAGAAGAAAGAAAGAAAGAAGAAAGAAAGAAAGAAGAAAGAAAGAAGAAAGAAGAAAGAAAGAACAAAGAAACAAGTAAGAAGTAAGAAAGAAGAAAGGAAGAAGTAAGAAAGAAGAAAGAAAGAATAAAAAAAGAAAGAAAGAAGAAAGAAAGAAGACAGAAAGAAGAAAGAAAGAAGAAAGAAAAAAAGAAAGAAGAAAGAAAGAAGAAAGAAAGAAGAAAGATAGAAGAAAGAAAGTAAGAAGAAAAAGAAAGAAAGAAGAAAGAAAGAAAGAAGAAAGAAAGGGAGAAGAAAGAAAGAAAGAAGAAAGAAAGAAGAAAGAAACAAGAAAGAAAGAAGAAAGAAAGAAGAAAGAAACAAGAAAGAAAGAAGAAAGAAAGAAAGAAAGAAGAAAGATAGGAAGAAGAAAGAAAGAAGAAAGAAACAACAAAGAAAGAAGAAAGAAAGAAAGAAGAAAGAAAGGAAGAAGAAAGAAAGAAGAAAGAAAGAAGAAAGAAAGAAAGAAGTAAGAAAGAAGTAAGAAAGAAGAAAGAAAGAAGAAAGTAATAAAGAAAGTAGTAAGAAAGAAGAAAGAAAGAAGAAAGAGAGAAGAAAGAAAGAAAGAACTAAGAAAGAAGAAAGAAAGAAGAAAGAAAGAAGAAAGAAAGAAAGAAGAGAGAAAGAAGAAAGAAAGAAAGAACTAAGAAAGAAGAAAGAAAGAAGAAAGAAAGAAGAAAGAGAGAAGTAAGAAAGAAGAAAGTAAGAAGAAAGAAACAAGAAAGAAACAAGAAAGAAACAAGAAAGAAAGAAAGAAGAATGAAAGGAAGAAGAAAGAAAGAAAGAAGAAAGAAAGAAGAAAGAAACAAGAAAGAAAGAAGAAAGAAAGAAGAAAGAAACAAGAAAGAAAGAAGAAAGAAAGAAAGAAAGAAGAAAGAAAGGAAGAAGAAAGAAAGAAGAAAGAAACAACAAAGAAAGAAGAAAGAAAGAAAGACGAAAGAAAGGAAGAAGAAAGAAAGAAGAAACAAAGAAATAAAGAAGAAAGAAAGAAAGAAGAAAGAAGAAAGAAAGAAGAAAGAAAGAAGAAAGAAAGAAGAAAGAGAGAAGAAAGAAAGAAGAAAGAAAGAAAGAAGAAAGAAAAAAGTAAGAAAGAAAGAAGGAAGAAAGAAAGAAAGAAAGAAGGAAGAAAGAAGGAAGAAAGAAGGAAGAAAGAAGAAAGAAAGAAGAAAGATGAAGAAAGAAAGAAAGAAGAAAGAAAGAAGAAAGGAAGAAAGAAGAAAGAATTAAAGAAGAAAGAAAGAAAGAAAGAAGAAAGAAAGAAGACAGAAAGAAGAAAGGAAGAAAGAAGAAAGAAAGAAAGAAGAAAGAAAGAAAGAAAGAAAGAAGAAAGAAAGAAAGAAGAAAGAAAGAAGAAAGAAGAAAGAAAAAAGAAAGAAAGAAGAAAGAAAGAAGAAAGAAAGAAGAGAGAAAGAAAGAAGAAAGAAAGAAGAAAGAAAGATAGAAGAAAGAAAGAAGAAAGAACGTAATAAGAAAGAAAGAAGAAAGAATTAAAGAAGAAAGAAAGAAAGAAAGAAGAAAGAAAGAAGACAGAATGAAGAAAGGAAGAAAAAAGAATGAAAGAAAGAAGAAAGAAAGAAGAAAGAAAGAAGTAAGAAAGAAAGAATAAAGAAAGAAAGAAGAAAGAATGAAAGAAGAATGAAAGAAGAAAGAAAGAAGAAAGAATGAATAAAGAAAGAAGTAACGAAGAAAGAAGTAAGAAAGAAAGAATAAAGAAAGAAGTAAGAAAGAAATAAGAAAGAAAGAAGAAAGAAAGAAGAAAGAGAGAAGAAAGAAAGAAGAAAGAAAGAAAGAAGAAAGAAAGAAAGAAGAAAGAAAGAAGCAAGAAAGAAGGAAGAAAGAAAGAAAGAAGAAAGAAAGAAAGAAGAAAGAAACAAAGAAGAAAGAAAGAGGAAAGAAAGAGGAAAGAAAAAAGAAATAAAGAAGTAAGAAAGAAAGAAGTAAGAAAGAATTGAGAAAGAAAGAAGAAAGAAAAAAGAAAGAAAGAAGAAAGAAAGAAGAAAGAAAGAAGAAAGAAAGATAGAAGAAAGAAAGATGTAAGAAAGAAGAAAGATAGAAAAAAGAAAGAAAGAAGAAAGAAAGAAGTAAGAAAGAAGAAATAACGAAGAAAGAAGAAAGAAAGAAGAAAAAAAGAAGGAACGATAGAAGAAAGAACGAAGAAATAAAAAAAAGAAAGAAGAAAGAAAGAAGAAAGAAAGAAGAAAAAAGAAAGAAAGGAGAAAGAAAGTGGAAAGAAAGAAGAAAGAAAGAATAAATAAAGAATAAAGAAAGAAGAAAGAAAGGAGAAAGAAATAAAGAAGAAAGAAAGAGGAAAGAAAGAAGAAATTAAGAAGTAAGAAAGAAGTACGAAAGAAAGAAAGCAGAAAGTAAGAAGAAAGAAAGAAGAAAGAAAGAAGAAAGAAAGAAAAAAGGAAGAAAGAAGAAAGAAAGAAAGAAGAAAGAAAGAAAGAAGAAAGAAGAAAGGAAGAAGAGAGAAAGAAGAAAGAAAGAAGAAAGAAAGAAGAAAGAAAGAAGAAAGAAAGAAGAAAGAAGTAAGAAAGAAAGAAGGAAGAAAGAAGAAAAAAAGAAGAAAGAAAGAGAGAAGAAAGAAATAAGAAAAATTAAAAAGAAAGGAAGAAGTAAGAAAGAAAGAAGAAAAAAAAGAAAGAAGAAAGAAAGAAAGAAGACAGAAAGAAAAAATAAAGAAGAAAGAAAGAAGAGGGAAAGAAAGAAGAGAGAAAGAAGAAAGAAAGATAGAAGAAAGAAAGAAGAAAGAACGTAATAAGAAAGAAAGAAGAAAGAAAGAAGAAAGAAAGAAGAAAGAAAGAAGTAAGAAAGGAAGAAGAAGGAAAGAAAGAAGTAAGAAAGAAGAATGAAAGAAAGAAGAAAGAAAGAAGAAAGAAAGAAGAAAGAAAGAAGAAAGAAATAAGAAAGAAAGAAGAAAGAAAGAAGAAAGAAGAAGAAAGAAAGAAAGAAAGAAGAAAGAAGGAAAGAAGAAAGAAAGAAAGAAGAAAGAAAGAAAGAAGAAAGAAAGAAAGAAGAAAGGAAGAAAGAAGCAAGAAAGAAAGAAGAAAGAAAGAAAGAAGAAAGAAAGAAAGAAGCAAGAAAGAAAGAAGCAAGAAAGAAAGAAGCAAGAAAGAAAGA
Source organism: Columba livia (assembly GCF_036013475.1). NCBI lineage: Eukaryota > Metazoa > Chordata > Aves > Columbiformes > Columbidae > Columba > Columba livia. Next base: position 11,605 of record NW_027043598.1, on the reverse strand, counting down.
AGTAAGCAAGAAAGAAGAAAGATAGAAGAAAGAAAGAAACAAGAAAGAAAGAAGACAGAAAGAAGAAAGAAAGAAGAAAGAAAAAAAGAAAGAAGAAAGAAAGAAGAAAGGAAGAAGAAAGAGGAAAGAAAGATAGAAGAAATAAAGATGAAAGAAAGAAAGAAGAAGGAAAGAAGAAGGAAAGAAGAAATAAAGAAGAAAAAAGAAAGAAAGAAGAAAGAAAGAAGAAAGAAAGAATGAAGAAAGAAGAAAGAGAGAAGAAAGAAAGAAAGAAGAAAGAAAGAAAGAAGAAAGAAAGAAGAAAGAAGAAAGAAAGAACAAAGAAACAAGTAAGAAGTAAGAAAGAAGAAAGGAAGAAGTAAGAAAGAAGAAAGAAAGAATAAAAAAAGAAAGAAAGAAGAAAGAAAGAAGACAGAAAGAAGAAAGAAAGAAGAAAGAAAAAAAGAAAGAAGAAAGAAAGAAGAAAGAAAGAAGAAAGATAGAAGAAAGAAAGTAAGAAGAAAAAGAAAGAAAGAAGAAAGAAAGAAAGAAGAAAAAAGGGAGAAGAAAGAAAGAAAGAAGAAAGAAAGAAGAAAGAAACAAGAAAGAAAGAAGAAAGAAAGAAGAAAGAAACAAGAAAGAAAGAAGAAAGAAAGAAAGAAGAAAGATAGGAAGAAGAAAGAAAGAAGAAAGAAACAACAAAGAAAGAAGAAAGAAAGAAAGAAGAAAGAAAGGAAGAAGTAAGAAAGAAGTAAGAAAGAAGAAAGAAAGAAGAAAGTAATAAAGAAAGTAGTAAGAAAGAAGAAAGAAAGAAGAAAGAGAGAAGAAAGAAAGAAAGAACTAAGAAAGAAGAAAGAAAGAAGAAAGAAAGAAGAAAGAAAGAAAGAAGAGAGAAAGAAGAAAGAAAGAAAGAACTAAGAAAGAAGAAAGAAAGAAGAAAGAAAGAAGAAAGAGAGAAGTAAGAAAGAAGAAAGTAAGAAGAAAGAAACAAGAAAGAAACAAGAAAGAAACAAGAAAGAAAGAAAGAAGAATGAAAGGAAGAAGAAAGAAAGAAAGAAGAAAGAAAGAAGAAAGAAACAAGAAAGAAAGAAGAAAGAAAGAAAGAAAGAAGAAAGAAAGGAAGAAGAAAGAAAGAAGAAAGAAACAACAAAGAAAGAAGAAAGAAAGAAAGACGAAAGAAAGGAAGAAGAAACAAAGAAATAAAGAAGAAAGAAAGAAAGAAGAAAGAAGAAAGAAAGAAGAAAGAAAGAAGAAAGAAAGAAGAAAGAGAGAAGAAAGAAAGAAGAAAGAAAGAAAGAAGAAAGAAAAAAGTAAGAAAGAAAGAAGGAAGAAAGAAAAAAAGAAAGAAGGAAGAAAGAAGGAAGAAAGAAGGAAGAAAGAAGAAAGAAAGAAGAAAGATGAAGAAAGAAAGAAAGAAGAAAGAAAGAAGAAAGGAAGAAAGAAGAATGAATTAAAGAAGAAAGAAAGAAAGAAAGAAGAAAGAAAGAAGACAGAAAGAAGAAAGGAAGAAAGAAGAAAGAAAGAAAGAAGAAAGAAAGAAAGAAATAAGAAAGAAAGAAAGAAGAAAGAAAGAAGAAAGAAGAAAGAAAAAAGAAAGAAAGAAGAAAGAAAGAAGAAAGAAAGAAGAGAGAAAGAAAGAAGAAAGAAAGAAGAAGGAAAGATAGAAGAAAGAAAGAAGAAAGAACGTAATAAGAAAGAAAGAAGAAAGAATTAAAGAAGAAAGAAAGAAAGAAAGAAGAAAGAAAGAAGACAGAATGAAGAAAGGAAGAAAAAAGTATGAAAGAAAGAAGAAAGAAAGAAGAAAGAAAGAAGTAAGAAAGAAAGAATAAAGAAAGAAAGAAGAAAGAATGAAAGAAGAATGAAAGAAGAAAGAAAGAAGAAAGAAAGAAGAAAGAATGAATAAAGAAAGAAGTAATAAAGAAAGAAGTAAGAAAGAAAGAATAAAGAAAGAAGTAAGAAAGAAATAAGAAAGAAAGAAGAAAGAAAGAAGAAAGAGAGAAGAAAGAAAGAAAGAAGAAAGAAAGAAAGAAGAAAGAAAGAAAGAAGAAAGAAAGAAGCAAGAAAGAAGGAAGAAAGAAAGAAAGAAGAAAGAAAGAAAGAAGAAAGAAACAAAGAAGAAAGAAAGAGGAAAGAAAGAGGAAAGAAAAAAGAAATAAAGAAGTAAGAAAGAAAGAAGTAAGAAAGAATTGAGAAAGAAAGAAGAAAGAAAAAAGAAAGAAAGAAGAAAGAAAGAAGAAAGAAAGAAGAAAGAAAGATAGAAGAAAGAAAGATGTAAGAAAGAAGAAAGATAGAAAAAAGAAAGAAAGAAGAAAGAAAGAAGTAAGAAAGAAGAAATAACGAAGAAAGAAGAAAGAAAGAAGAAAAAAAGAAGGAACGATAGAAGAAAGAACGAAGAAATAAAAAAAAGAAAGAAGAAAGAAAGAAGAAAGAAAGAAGAAAAAAGAAAGAAAGGAGAAAGAAAGTGGAAAGAAAGAAGAAAGAAAGAATAAATAAAGAATAAAGAAAGAAGAAATAAAGGAGAAAGAAATAAAGAAGAAAGAAAGAGGAAAGAAAGAAGAAATTAAGAAGTAAGAAAGAAGTATGAAAGAAAGAAAGCAGAAAGTAAGAAGAAAGAAAGAAGAAAGAAAGAAGAAAGAAAGAAAAAAGGAAGAAAGAAGAAAGAAAGAAAGAAGAAAGAAAAAAAGAAGAAAGAAGAAAGGAAGAAAGAAAGAAGAAAGAAAGAAGAAAGAAAGAAGAAAGAAAGAAGAAAGAAAGAAGAAAGAAGTAAGAAAGAAAGAAGGAAGAAAGAAGAAAGAAAGAAGAAAGAAAGAGAGAAGAAAGAAATAAGAAAAATTAAAAAGAAAGGAAGAAGTAAGAAAGAAAGAAGAAAAAAAAGAAAGAAGAAAGAAAGAAAGAAGACAGAAAGAAAAAATAAAGAAGAAAGAAAGAAGAGGGAAAGAAAGAAGAGAGAAAGAAGAAAGAAAGATAGAAGAAAGAAAGAAGAAAGAACGTAATAAGAAAGAAAGAAGAAAGAAAGAAGAAAGAAAGAAGAAAGAAAGAAGTAAGAAAGGAAGAAGAAGGAAAGAAAGAAGTAAGAAAGAAGAATGAAAGAAAGAAGAAAGAAAGAAGAAAGAAAGAAGAAAGAAAGAAGAAAGAAATAAGAAAGAAAGAAGAAAGAAAGAAGAAAGAAGAAGAAAGGAAGAAAGAAAGAAGAAAGAAGGAAAGAAGAAAGGAAGAAAGAAGCAAGAAAGAAAGAAGAAAGAAAGAAAGAAGAAAGAAAGAAAGAAGCAAGAAAGAAAGAAGCAAGAAAGAAAGAAGTAAGCAAGAAAGAAGAAAGATAGAAGAAAGAAAGAAACAAGAAAGAAAGAAGACAGAAAGAAGAAAGAAAGAAGAAAGAAAAAAAGAAAGAAGAAAGAAAGAAGAAAGAAAGGAAGAAGAAAGAGGAAAGAAAGATAGAAGAAATAAAGATGAAAGAAAGAAAGAAGAAGGAAAGAAGAAGGAAAGAAGAAATAAAGAAGAAAAAAGAAAGAAAGAAGAAAGAAAGAAGAAAGAAAGAAGGAAGAAAGAAGAAAGAGAGAAGAAAGAAAGAAAGAAGAAAGAAAGAAGAAAGAAAGAAGAAAGATAGAAGAAAGAAAGTAAGAAGAAAAATAAAGAAAGAAGAAAGAAAGAAAGAAGAAAGAAAGGGAGAAGAAAGAAAGAAAGAAGAAAGAAAGAAGAAAGAAACAAGAAAGAAAGAAGAAAGAAAGAAGAAAGAAACAAGAAAGAAAGAAGAAAGAAAGAAAGAAAGAAGACGATAGGAAGAAGAAAGAAAGAAGAAAGAAACAACAAAGAAAGAAGAAAGAAAGAAAGAAGAAAGAAAGGAAGAAGAAAGAAAGAAGAAAGAAAGAAGAAAGAAAGAAAGAAGTAAGAAAGAAGTAAGAAAGAAGAAAGAAAGAAGAAAGTAATAAAGAAAGTAGTAAGTAAGAAGAAAGAAAGAAGAAAGAGAGAAGAAAGAAAGAACTAAGAAAGAAGAAAGAAAGAAGAAAGTAAGAAGAAAGAAAGAAAGAAGAGAGAAAGAAGAAAGAAAGAAAGAATTAAGAAAGAAGAAAGAAAGAAGAAAGAAAGAAGAAAGAGAGAAGTAAGAAAGAAGAAAGTAAGAAGAAAGAAACAAGAAAGAAACAAGAAAGAAAAAGAAAGAAAGAAAGAAGAATGAAAGGAAGAAGAAAGAAAGAAAGAAGAAAGAAAGAAGAAAGAAACAAGAAAGAAAGAAGAAAGAAAGAAGAAAGAAACAAGAAAGAAAGAAGAAAGAAAGAAAGAAAGAAGAAAGAAAGGAAGAAGAAAGAAAGAAGAAAGAAACAACAAAGAAAGAAGAAAGAAAGAAAGACGAAAGAAAGGAAGAAGAAAGAAAGAAGAAACAAAGAAATAAAGAAGAAAGAAAGAAAGAAGAAAGAAGAAAGAAAGAAGAAAGAAAGAAGAAAGAGAGAATAAAGAAAGAAGAAAGAAAGAAAGAAGAAAGAAAAAAGTAAGAAAGAAAGAAGGAAGAAAGAAAGAAAGAAAGAAGGAAGAAAGAAGGAAGAAAGAAGGAAGAAAGAAGAAAGAAAGAAGAAAGATGAAGAAAGAAAGAAAGAAGAAAGAAAGAAGAAAGGAAGAAAGAAGAAAGAATTAAAGAAGAAAGAAAGAAAGAAAGAAGAAAGAAAGAAGACAGAAAGAAGAAAGGAAGAAAGAAGAAAGAAAGAAAGAAGAAAGAAAGAAAGAAAGAAAGAAGAAAGAAAGAAAGAAGAAAGAAAGAAGAAAGAAAGAAGGAATAAGGAAAGAATAAAGAAGAAATAAAGAAAGAACTAAGAAAGAAGAAGGAGAGAAGAAAGAAAGAAGAAAGAAAGAAAGAAGAAAGAAGAAACAAATAAAGAAAGAAGAAAGAAAGAAGAACGAAGAAAGAAGAAAGAAAGAATGAAGAAAGAATGAAAGAAAGAAGAAAGAAAGAAGGAAGAAAGAAGGAAGAAAGAAGAAAGAGAGAAGAAAGAGAGAAGAAAGAAAGAAGAATGAAAGAGGAAAGAAAGAAAGAAGAAAGAAAGTAAGAAGAAAGAAAGAAGGAAGAAAGAAGAAAGAGAGAAGAAAGAAGTAAGAAAGAAAGAAGAAAGAGAGAAGAAAGAAAGAAGAAAGAAAGAAAGACGAAAGAAAAAATAAAGAAAGAAGAAAGAAAGAAGAAAGAAAGAAAGAAGTAAGAAAGAAGTAAGTAAGAAGAAAGAAAGAAGAAAGTAAGAAGAAAGAAAGAAGAAAGAAAGAAGAAAGAAAGAAGAAAGAAAGAAAGAAGAAAGAAAGAAGAAAGAAAAAAGAGAGAAAGAACTAAGAAAGAAGAAAGAAAGAAGAAAGAAAGAAGAAAGAAAGGAAGAAGAAAGAAAGAAGAAAGAAAGAAGAAGGAAAGAAGAAAGAAAGAAGAAAGAAAGAAGAAAGAAAGAAGAAAGAAAGAAGAAAGAAAGAAGAGAGAAAGAAGAAAGAAAGAAGGAAGAAGGAAAGAATAAAGAAGAAAGAAAGAAAGAAAGAAAGAAAGAAAGAAAGAAAGAAGGAAAGAAAGAAAGAAAGAAAGAAAGAAAGAAGAAAGAAAGAAAGAAGAAAGAAAGAAAGAAGAAATAAAGAAGAAAGAAAGAAGAAAGAAAGAAAGAAAGAAGAAAGAAAGAAAGAAAGAAGAAAGAAAGAAGAAAGAAAGAAAGAACTAAGAAAGAAGAAAGAAAGAAGAAAGAAAGAAGAGAGAAAGAAGAAAGAAAGAAGGAAGAAAGAAGGAAGAAGGAAAGAATAAAGAAGAAAGAAAGAAGAAAGAAAGAAAGAAGAAAGAAAGAAAGAAGAAATAAAGAAGAAAGAAAGAAAGAAGAAAGAAAGAAAGAAAGAAGAAAGAAAGAAAGAAGAAAGAAAGAAGAAAGAAAGAAAGAAGAAAGAAAGAAGAATGAAAGAAGAAAGAAAGAAGAAAGAAAGAAGAAAGAAAGAATAAAGAAAGAAGAAAGAAAGAAAGAAAGAAAGAAGAAAGAAAGAAAGAAAGAAGAAATAAAGAAAGAAAGAAGAAAGAAAGAAAGAAAGAAGAAAGAAAGAAAGAAAGAAAGAAGAAAGAAAGAAGAAAGAAAGAAGAGAGAAAGAAGAAAGAAGGAATAAGGAAAGACTAAGAAGAAAGAAAGAAAGAAGAAAGAAAGAAAGAAGAAAGAAAGAAAGAAGAAAGATAGAAGAAAGAAAGAAGAAAGAAAAAACAAAGAAAGAAGGAAGAAAGAAAGAAGAAAGAAGAAAGAAGAAAGAAAGAAGAAAGAAGAAAGAAGAAAGAAGAAAGAAAGAAGAAAGAAAGAAAGAGGAAAGAAAGAAGAAAGAAGAAGGAAAGAAAGAAGAAGGAAAGAAAGAAGAAAGAAAGAAAGAAGAAAGAAAGAAAGAAAGAAGAAAGAAAGAAAGAAGAAAGAAAGAAGAAAGAAAGGAGAAAGAAAGAAAGAAGAAAGAAAGAAAGAAGAAAGAAAGAAAGAAGAAAGAAAGAAAGAAGAAAGAAAGAAAGTAAGAAAAAAGGAGAAAGAAAGAAAAGAGAAAGAAGAAAGAAAGAAAGAAGAAAGAAAGAAGAAAGAAAGAAAGAAGAAAGAAAGAAAGAAAGAAGAAAGAAAGAAGAAAGAAAGGAAGAAGAAAGAAAGAAGAAAGAAAGAATAAAGAAAGAAAGAAGAAAGAAAGAAGAAAGAAAGAAAGAAGAAAGAAAGAAAGAAGAAAGGAAGAAAGAAGAAAGAAAGAAGAAAGAAAGAAGAAAGAAAGAAAGAACTAAGAAAGAAGAAAGAAAGAAGACAGAAAGAAAGAAGAAAGAAAGAAAGAAGAAAGAAAGAAGAAAGAAAGAAGAAAGAAAGAACTAAGAAAGAAGAAAGAAAGAAGACAGAAAGAAAGAAGAAAGAAAGAAGAAAGAAAGAAAGAAAGAAGAAAGAAAGAAGAAAGAAAGAAGAAAGAAAGAAGTAAGAAAGAAGAAAGAAAGAAAGAAAGAAGAAAGAAAGAAGAAAGAAAGAAGAAAGAAAGAAAGAACTAAGGAAGAAGAAAGAAAGAAGAAAGAAAGAAAGAAGAAAGAAAGAAAGAAGAAAGAAAGAACTAAGAAAGAAGAAAGAAAGAAGACAGAAAGAAAGGAGAAAGAGAGAAGAAAGTAGTAAGAAAGAAAGAAGAAAGAGAGAAGAAAGAAAGAAGAAAGAAAGAAAGAAGAAAGAAAGAAGAAAGAAAGAAAGAAAGAAGAAAGAAAGAAGAAAGAAAGAAGAAAGAAAGAAAGAACTAAGAAAGAAGAAAGAAAGAAGAAAGAAAGAAGAAAGAAAGAAAGAAAGAAGAAAGAAAGAGAGAAAGAAGAAAGAAAGAAAGAAAGAATAAAAAGAAAGAAGAAAGAAAGAAGAAAGAAAGAAGGAAGAAAGAAGAAAGAAAGAAGAAAGAAAGAAGAAAGAAAGAAAGAAAGAAGAAATAAAGAAAGAAAGAAAGAAGAAATAAAGAAAGAAAGAAGAAAGAAAGAAAGAAGAAAGAAAGAAAGAAAGAAGAAAGAAAGAAGAAAGAAGAAAGAAAGAAGGAATAAGGAAAGAATAAAGAGGAAAGAAAGAAAGAAGAAAGAAAGAAAGAAGAAAGAAAGAAAGAAGAAAGAAAGAAAGAAGAAAGGAAGAAGAAAGAAAGAAGAAGGAAAGAAAGAAGAAGGAAAGAAAGAAGAAAGAAAGAAAGAAGAAAGGAAGAAAGAAAGAAGAAAGAAATAAGGAAGAAAGAAGGAAGAAAGAAGAAAGAGAGAAGAAAGAAGTAAGAAAGAAAGAAGAAAGAAAAAATAAAGAGAGAAGAAAGAAAGAAGAAAGTAAGAAGAAAGAAAGAAAAAAGAAAGAAAGAAGAAAGAGAGAAGAAAGAAAGAAGAAAGAAAGTAAAAAGAATGAAAAAAGAAAGAAAGAAAGAAGAAAGAAAGAAGGAAGAAAGAAGAAAGAGAGAAGAAAGAGAAAAGAAAGAAAGAATAAAGAAAGAAAGAAGAAAGAAAGAAGAAAGAAAGAAAGAAGAAAGAAAGAGAAAGAAAGAAGGAAGAAAGAAGGAAGAAAGAAGGAAGAAAGAAGAAAGAGAGAAGAAAGTAGTAAGAAAGAAAGAAGAAAGAGAGAAGAAAGAAAGAAGAAAGAAAGAAAGAAGAAAGAAAGAAAGAAGCAAGAAGAAAGAAAAAAGTAAGAAAGAAAGAAGAAAGAAAGAAAGAAGAAAGAAAGAAGAGAGAAAGAAGAAAGATAGAAGAAAGAAAGAAGAAAGTAAGAAGAAAGAAAGAAAGAAGAAAGATAGAAGAAAGAAAGAAAGAAGAATGAAAGAAGAAAGAAAGAAGAAAGAAAGAAAGAGGAAAGAAAGAAAGAAGAAAGAAAGAAGAAAGAGAGAAGAAAGAAAGAAGAAAGAAAGAAAGAAGAAAGAAAGAAAGAAGAAAGAAAGAAAGAAGAAAGAAAGAACGAAGAAAGAAGGAAGAAAGAAGGAAGAAAGAAGGAAGAAAGGAGAAAGAGAGAGGAAAGTAGTAAGAAAGAAAGAAGAAAGAGAGAAGAAAGAAAGAAGAAAGAAAGAAAGAAGAAAGAAAGAAGAAAGAAAGAAGAAAGAAAGAAGAAAGAAAGAAAGAAGAAAGAAAGAAGAAAGAAAGAAAGAACTAAGAAAGAAGAAAGAAAGGATAAAGAAAGAAAAAGAAAGAAGAAAGAAAGAAGAAAGAAACAAGAAAGAAAGAAGAAAGAAAGGAAGAAGAAAGAAAGAAGAAAGAAAGAAGAAAGAAATGAAGAAGAAAGAAGAAATAATGAAGAAAGAAAGAAAGAAGAAAGAAAGAAGAAAGAAAGAAAGAAGAAAGAAAGAAACAAAGAAAGAAGAAAGAAAGAAAGAAGAAAGAAAGAAGAAAGAAAGAAGAAAGAATGAAAGAAGAAAGAAAGAAAGAAGAAAGAAAGAAAGAAAGAAAGAAGAAAGAAAGAAAGAAATAAGAAATAAAGAAAGAAAGAAAGAAGAAAGAAAGAAGAAAGAAAGAAGAAAGAAAGAAGAGAGAAAGAAGAAAGAAAGAAGGAATAAGGAAGAATAAAGAAGAAAGAAAGAAAGAAGAAAGAAAGAAAGAAAAAGAAAGAAAGAAGTAAGAAAGAAGTAAGAAAGAAGTAAGAAAGAAAGAAAGAAGAAAGAAAGAAGTAAGAAAGAAGTAAGAAAGAAGTAAGAAAGAAGAAAGAAAGAAGGAAGAAAGAGGGAAGAAAGAGGAAAGAGAGAAGAAAGAGAGAAGAAAGAAAGAAGAAAGCAAGAAAGAAGAAAGAAGAAAGAAAAAAGTTAGAAAGAAAGAAGGAAGTAAGAGAGAAAGAAAGAAAGAAGGAAGAAAGAAGGAAGAAAGAAGGAAGAAGTAAAAAAGAAAGAAGAAAGAGAGAAGAAAGAAAGAAGAAAGAAAGAAAGAAGAAAGAAAGAAAGAAGAAAGAGAGAAGAAAGAAAGAAGAATGAAAGAAAGAAGAAAGAAAGAAAGAACAAAGAAGAAAGAAAAAAGTAAGAAAGAAAGAAGAAAGAAAGAAAGACAGAAAGAAAGAAAGAAGAAAGAAAGAAAGAAGAAAGAAAGTAGAAAGAAAGAAAGAAGAAAGAAAGAAGAAAGAAAGAAAGAAGAAAGAAAGAAGAAAGCAAGAAGAGAGAAAGAAGAAAGAAAGAAGGAATAAGGAAGAATAAAGAAGAAAGAAAGAAGAAAGAAAGAAAGAAAAAGAAGGAAAGAAGTAAGAAAGAAGTAAGAAAGAAGTAAGAAAGAAAGAAAGAAGAAAGAAAGAAAGAAGTAAGAAAGAAGAAAGAAAGAAGGAAGAAAGAAGAAAGAAAGAAGGAAGAAAGAGGGAAGAAAGAAGAAAGAGAGAAGAAAGAGAGAAGAAAGAAAGAAGAAAGCAAGAAAGAAGAAAGAAGAAAGAAAAAAGTAAGAAAGAAAGAAGGAAGAAAGAAAGAAAGAAAGAAAGAAGGAAGAAAGAAGGAAGAAAGAAGGAAGAAGTAAGAAAGAAAGAAGAAAGAGAGAAGAAAGAAAGAATAATGAAAGAAAGAAGAAAGAAAGAAAGAAGAAAGAAGAAAGAAAAAAGTAAGAAAGAAAGAAGAAAGAAAGAAAGCCAGAAAGAAAGAAAGAAGAAAGAAAGAAAGAAGAAAGAAAGAAGAAAGGAAGAAGAAAGAAAGAAGAAAGAAAGAAAGAACTAAGAAAGAAGAAAGAAAGAAGAAAGAAAGAAGAAAGAAAGAAAAAACTAAGAAGAAAGAAAGAATAAAGAAAGAAGAAAGAAAGAAAGAACTAAGAAAGAAGAAAGAAAGAACAAAGAAAGAAGAAAGAAAGAAGAAAGAAAGAAGAAAGAAAGAGGGAAGAAAGAAGAAAGAGAGAAGAAAGGGAGAAGAAAGAAAGAAGAAAGAAAGAAAGAAGAAAGAAGAAAGAAAAAAGTAAGAAAGAAAGAAGGAAGAAAGAAAGACAGAAAGAAAGAAAGAAGAAAGAAATAATAAAGAAAGAAGAAAGAAGAAAGAAAGAAGAAAGAAAGAAAGAAGAAAGAAAGAAGAAAGAAGAAAGAAAGAAGAAAGAAAGAAAGAACTAAGAAAGAAGAAAGAAAGAAGAAAGAAAGAAGAAAAAAGAAAGAAAGGAGAAAGAAAGTGGAAAGAAAGAATAAATAAAGAATAAAGAAAGAAGAAAGAAAGGAGAAAGAAATAAAGAAGAAAGAAAGAGGAAAGAAAGAAGAAATTAAGAAGTAAGAAAGAAGTACGAAAGAAAGAAAGCAGAAAGTAAGAAGAAAGAAAGAAGAAAGAAAGAAGAAAGAAAGAAAAAAGGAAGAAAGAAGAAAGAAAGAAAGAAAGAAGAAAGAAAGAAAGAAAGAAAGAAGAAAGAAGAAAGGAAGAAGAGAGAAAGAAGAGAGAAAGAAGAAAGAAAGAAGAAAGAAAGAAGAAAGAAAGAAGAAAGAAGTAAGAAAGAAAGAAGGAAGAAAGAAGAAAGAAAGAAGAAAGAAAGAGAGAAGAAAGAAATAAGAAAAATTAAAAAGAAAGGAAGAAGTAAGAAAGAAAGAAGAAAAAAAAGAAAGAAGAAAGAAAGAAAGAAGACAGAAAGAAAAAATAAAGAAGAAAGAAAGAAGAGGGAAAGAAAGAAGAGAGAAAGAAGAAAGAAAGATAGAAGAAAGAAAGAAGAAAGAACGTAATAAGAAAGAAAGAAGAAAGAAAGAAGAAAGAAAGAAGAAAGAAAGAAGTAAGAAAGGAAGAAGAAGGAAAAAAAGAAGTAAGAAAGAAGAATGAAAGAAAGAGGAAAGAAAGAAGAAAGAAAGAAGAAAGAAATAAGAAAGAAAGAAGAAAGAAAGAAGAAAGAAGAAGAAAGAAATAAAGAAAGAAGAAAGAAGGAAAGAAGAAAGAAAGAAAGAAGAAAGAAAGAAAGAAAAAAGAAAGAAAGAAGAAAGGAAGAAAGAAGCAAGAAAGAAAGAAGAAAGAAAGAAAGAAGAAATAAAGAAAGAAGCAAGAAAGAAAGAAGCAAGAAAGAAAGAAGTAAGCAAGAAAGAAGAAAGATAGAAGAAAGAAAGAAACAAGAAAGAAAGAAGACAGAAAGAAGAAAGAAAGAAGAAAGAAAAAAAGAAAGAAGAAAGAAAGAAGAAAGAAAGGAAGAAGAAAGAGGAAAGAAAGATAGAAGAAATAAAGATGAAAGAAAGAAAGAAGAAGGAAAGAAGAAGGAAAGAAGAAATAAAGAAGAAAAAAGAAA
>NW_027043597.1:0-65867 GCF_036013475.1 Columba livia | reverse complement strand
AAAGAAGTAAGAAAGAAGTAAGAAAGAAGAAAGAAAGAAAGAAGTAAGAAGGAATGAAGAAAGAAGAAAGAAGTAAGAAAGAAGTAAGAAAGAAGTACGAAAGAAGTAAGAAAGAAGTAAGAAAGAAAGAAGAAAGAAAGAAGTTAGAAAGAAGTAAGAAAGAAGTAAGAAAGAAGAAAGAAGTAAGAAAGAAAGAAGTAAGAAAGAAGAAAGAAAGAAAGAAGAAAGAAGTAAGAAAGAATTAAGAAAGAAGTAAGAAAGAAGTAAGAAAGAAGTAAGAAAGAAGTAAGAAAGAAGTTTGAAAGAAGTAAGAAGGAATGAAGAAAGAAGTAAGAAAGAAGTAAGAAAGAAGTAAGAAGGAGTGAAGAAAGAAGTAAGAAAGAAGTAAGAAAGAAGTAAGAGAGAAGTACGAAAGAAGTAAGAAAGAAGTAAGAAAGAAAGAAGTAAGAAAGAAGTAAGAAAGAAGTAAGAAAGAAGTAAGAAAGAAGTAAGAAAGAAAGAAGAAAGAAGTAAGAAAGAAGTAAGAAAGAAGTAAGAAAGAAGAAAAAAGAAGTTAGAATGAACTAAGAAAGAAGTAATAAAGAAGTAAGAAAGAAGAAAGAAAGAAGTAAGAAAGAAGAAAGAAAGAAGTAAGAAAGAAGTAAGAAAGAAGTAAGAAAGAAGTAAGAAAGAAAGAAGAAAGAAGTAAGAAAGAAGTAAGAAAGAAGAAAGAAAGAAGTAAGAAAGAAGAAAGGAAGACGTAAGAAAGAAGTAAGAAAGAAGTAAGAAAGAAGTAAAAAAGAAAGAAGAAAGAAGTAAGAAAGAAGAATGAATGAAGTAAGAAAGAAAGAAGAAAGAAGTAAGAAAGAAGTAAGAAAGAAGTAAGAAATAAGAAAGAAAGAAAGAAGAAAGAAGTAAGAAAGAAGAAAGAAGAAAGAAAGAAGACAGAAGAAAGAAAGAAGTAAGAAAGAAGTAAGAAAGAAAGAAGAAAGAAGTAAGAAAGAAGTAAGAAAGAAGTAAGAAAGAAGACAGAAAGAAGAAAGAAGAAAGAAAGAAGTAAGAAAGAAGTAAGAAAGAAAGAAGTAAGAAAGAAGTAAGAAAGAAGTACGAAAGAAGTAAGAAAGAAGTAAGAAAGAAAGAAGAAAGAAAGAAGTTAGAAAGAAGTAAGAAAGAAGTAAGAAAGAAGAAAGAAGTAAGAAAGAAGTAAGAAAGAAGTAAGAAAGAAGTAAGAAAGAAGTAAGAAAGAAGTAAGAAAGACGTAAGAAAGAAAGAAGAAAGAAGTAAGAAAGAAGTAAGAAAGAAGTAAGAAAGAAGAAAAAAGAAGTTAGAATGAAGTAAGAAAGAAGTAAGAAAGAAGTAAGAAAGAAGAAAGAAAGAAGAAAGAAAGAAGAAAGAAAGGAGTAAGAAAAAAGAAAGAAAGAAGTAAGAAAGAAGTAAGAAAGAAGTAAGAAAGAAAGAATAAAGAAGTAAGAAAGAAGTATGAAAGAAGTAAGAAAGAAAGAAGAAAGAAGAAAGAAGCAAGAAAGAAGAAAGAAAGAAGTAAGAAAGAAGTAAGAAAGAAGAAAGTAGTAAGAAATAAGTAAGAAATAAGTAAGAAAGAAGTAAGAAAGAAGTAAGAAAGAAGTAAGAAAGAAGTAAGAAAGAAGTAAGAAAGTAGTAAGAAAGTAGTAAGAAAGAAGAAAGAAAGAAGTAAGAAAGAAGAAATAAGGAAGATAGAAAGAAGTAAGAAAGAAGAAAGAAAGAAGTAAGAAAGAAGTAAGAAAGAAGTAAGAAAGAAGAAAGAAAGAAGTAAGAAAGAGGTAAGAAAGAAGTAAGAAAGAAGTAAGAAAGATGTAAGAAAGAAGTAAGAAAGAAGAAAGAAAAAGAAGTAAGAAGGAATGAAGAAAGAAGTAAGAAAGAAGTAAGAAAGAAGTAAGAAAGAAGTAAGAAAGAAGTAAGAAAGAAGTAAGAAAGAAGTAAGAAAGAAAGAAGAAAAAAGAAAGAAAGAAGTAAGAAAGAAGCAAGAAAGAAGAAAGAAAGAAGAAAGAAGAAAGAAAGAAGTAAGAAAGAAGTAAGAAAGAAAGAAGAAAGAAGTAAGAAAGAAGTATGAAAGAAGTAAGAAAGAAGAAAGAAAGAAGAAAGAAGAAAGAAAGAAGTAAGAAAGAAGTAAGAAAGAAAGAAGAAAGAAGTAAGAAAGAAGTAAGAAAGAAGTAAGAAAGAAGAAAAAGAAGTTAGAAAGAAGTAAGAAAGAAGTAAGAAAGAAGTAAGAAAGAAAGAAGTAAGAAAGAAGAAAGAAAGAAAGAAGAAAGAAGTAAGAAAGAAGTAAGAAGGAGTGAAGAAAGAAGTAAGAAAGAAGTAAGAAAGAAGTAACAAAGAAGTAAGAAAGAAAGAAGTAAGAAAGAAGTAAGAAAGAAGTTAGAAAGAAGTAAGAAAGAAGTAAGAAAGAAGTAAGAAAGAAGAAAGAAAGAAGTTAGAAAGAAGTAAGAAAGAAGTAAGAAAGAAGAAAGAAGTAAGAAAGAAGTAAGAAAGAAGTAAGAAAGAAGTAAGAAAGAAGTAAGAAAGAAGTAAGAAAGAAGTAAGAAAGTAGTAAGAAAGTAGTAAGAAAGAAGAAAGAAAGAAGTAAGAAAGAAGAAAGAAGGAAGAAAGAAAGAAGTAAGAAAGAAGAAAGAAAGAAGTAAGAAAGAAGTAAGAAAGAAGTAAGAAAGAAGAAAGAAGTAAGAAAGAAGAAAGAAAGAAGTAAGAAAGAAGAAAGAAAGAAAGAAGTAAGAAGGAATGAAGAAAGAAGAAAGAAGTAAGAAAGAAGTAAGAAAGAAGTAAGAAAGAAGTACGAAGGAGTGAAGAAAGAAGTAAGAAAGAAGTAAGAAAGAAGTAAGAATGAAGTACGAAAGAAGTAAGAAAGAAGTAAGAAAGAAAGAAGTAAGAAAGAAGTAAGAAAGAAGTACGAAAGAAGTAAGAAAGAAGTAAGAAAGAAAGAAGAAAGAAAGAAGTTAGAAAGAAGTAAGAAAGAAGTAAGAAAGAAGAAGAAGTAAGAAAGAAAGAAGTAAGAAAGAAGAAAGAAAGAAAGAAGAAAGAAGTAAGAAAGAATTAAGAAAGAAGTAAGAAAGAAGTAAGAAAGAAGTAAGAAAGAAGTAAGAAAGAAGTTTGAAAGAAGTAAGAAGGAGTGAAGAAAGAAGTAAGAAAGAAGTAAGAAAGAAGTAAGAAAGAAGTACGAAAGAAGTAAGAAAGAAGTAAGAAAGAAGTAAGAAAGAAAGAAGTAAGAAAGAAGTAAGAAAGAAGTAAGAAAGAAGTAAGAAAGAAGTAAGAAAGAAAGAAGAAAGAAGTAAGAAAGAAGTAAGAAAGAAGTAAGAAAGAAGAAAAAAGAAGTTTGAATGAACTAAGAAAGAAGTAATAAAGAAGTAAGAAAGAAGAAAGAAAGAAGTAAGAAAGAAGAAAGAAAGAAGTAAGAAAGAAGTAAGAAAGAAGTAAGAAAGAAGTAAGAAAGAAAGAAGAAAGAAGTAAGAAGAAGTAAGAAAGAAGAAAGAAAGAAGTAAGAAAGAAGAAAGGAAGACGTAAGAAAGAAGTAAGAAAGAAGTAAGAAAGAAGTAAAAAGAAAGAATAAAGAAAGTAAGAAAGAAGAATGAAAGAAGTAAGAAAGAAAGAAGAAAGAAGTAAGAAAGAAGTAAGAAAGAAGTAAGAAAGAAGAAAGAAAGAAGAAAGAAGTAAGAAAGAAGAAAGAAGAAAGAAAGAAGACAGAAGAAAGAAAGAAGTAAGAAAGAAGGAAGAAAGAAAGAAGAAAGAAGTAAGAAAGAAGTAAGAAAGAAGTAAGAAAGAAGACAGAAAGAAGAAAGAAGAAAGAAAGAAGTAAGAAAGAAGTAAGAAAGAAAGAAGTAAGAAAGAAGTAAGAAAGAAGTACGAAAGAAGTAAGAAAGAAGTAAGAAGAAAGAAGAAAGAAAGAAGTTAGAAAGAAGTAAGAAAGAAGTAAGAAAGAAGAAAGAAGTAAGAAAGAAGTAAGAAAGAAGTAAGAAAGAAGTAAGAAAGAAGTAAGAAAGAAGTAAGAAAGACGTAAGAAAGAAAGAAGAAAGAAGTAAGAAAGAAGTAAGAAAGAAGTAAGAAAGAAGAAAAAAGAAGTTAGAATGAAGTAAGAAAGAAGTAAGAAAGAAGTAAGAAAGAAGAAAGAAAGAAGTAAGAAAGAAGAAAGAAAGAAGTAAGAAAAAAGAAAGAAAGAAGTAAGAAAGAAGTAAGAAAGAAGTAAGAAAGAAAGAATAAAGAAGTAAGAAAGAAGTATGAAAGAAGTAAGAAGAAAGAAGAAAGAAGAAAGAAGCAAGAAAGAAGAAAGAAAGAAGTAAGAAAGAAGTAAGAAAGAAGAAAGTAGTAACAAATAAGTAAGAAATAAGTAAGAAAGAAGTAAGAAAGAAGTAAGAAAGAAGTAAGAAAGAAGTAAGAAAGAAGTAAGAAAGTAGTAAGAAAGTAGTAAGAAAGAAGAAAGAAAGAAGTAAGAAAGAAGAAATAAGGAAGATAGAAAGAAGTAAGAAAGAAGAAAGAAAGAAGTAAGAAAGAAGTAAGAAAGAAGTAAGAAAGAAGAAAGAAAGAAGCAAGAAAGAGGTAAGAAAGAAGTAAGAAAGAAGTAAGAAAGATGTAAGAAAGAAGTAAGAAAGAAGAAAGAAAAAGAAGTAAGAAGGAATGAAGAAAGAAGTAAGAAAGAAGTAAGAAAGAAGTAAGAAAGAAGTAAGAAAGAAGTAAGAAAGAAGTAAGAAAGAAGTAAGAAAGAAAGAAGAAAAAAGAAAGAAAGAAGTAAGAAAGAAGTAAGAAAGAAGAAAGAAAGAAGAAAGAAGAAAGAAAGAAGTAAGAAAGAAGTAAGAAAGAAAGAAGAAAGAAGTAAGAAAGAAGTATGAAAGAAGTAAGAAAGAAGAAAGAAAGAAGAAAGAAGAAAGAAAGAAGTAAGAAAGAAGTAAGAAAGAAAGAAGAAAGAAGTAAGAAAGAAGTAAGAAAGAAGTAAGAAAGAAGAAAAAAGAAGTTAGAAAGAAGTAAGAAAGAAGTAAGAAAGAAGTAAGAAAGAAAGAAGTAAGAAAGAAGAAAGAAAGAAAGAAGAAAGAAGTAAGAAAGAATTAAGAAAGAAGTAAGAAAGAAGTAAGAAGAAGTAAGAAAGAAGTTTGAAAGAAGTAAGAAGGAATGAAGAAAGAAGTAAGAAAGAAGTAAGAAAGAAGTAAGAAAGAAGTAAGAAAGAATTAAGAAAGAAGTAAGAAAGAAGTAAGAAAGAAGTAAGAAAGAAGTTTGAAAGAAGTAAGAAGGAATGAAGAAAGAAGTAAGAAAGAAGTAAGAGAGAAGTAAGAAAGAAGTAAGAAAGAAGTAAGAAAGAAGTAAGAAAGTAGTAAGAAAGTAGTAAGAATGAAGAAAGAAAGAAGTAAGAAAGAAGAAAGAAGGAAGAAAGAAAGAAGTAAGAAAGAGAAAGAAGTAAGAAAGAAGTAAGAAAGAAGTAAGAAAGAAGAAAGAAGTAAGAAAGAAGAAAGAAAGAAGTAAGAAAGAAGAAAGAAAGAAAGAAGTAAGAAGGAATGAAGAAAGAAGAAAGAAGTAAGAAAGAAGTAAGAAAGAAGTAAGAAAGAAGTAAGAAAGAAGTAAGAAAGAAGTAAGAAGGAGTGAAGAAAGAAGTAAGAAAGAAGTAAGAAAGAAGTAAGAAAGAAGTACGAAAGAAGTAAGAAAGAAGTAAGAAAGAAAGAAGTAAGAAAGAAGTAAGAAAGAAGTACGAAAGAAGTAAGAAAGAAGTAAGAAAGAAAGAAGAAAGAAAGAAGTTAGAAAGAAGTAAGAAAAAAGTAAGAAAGAAGAAAGAAGTAAGAAAGAAAGAAGTAAGAAAGAAGAAAGAAAGAAAGAAGAAAGAAGTAAGAAAGAATTAAGAAAGAAGTAAGAAAGAAGTAAGAAAGAAGTAAGAAAGAAGTAAGAAAGAAGTAAGAAAGAAGTAAGAAGGAATGAAGAAAGAAGTAAGAAAGAAGTAAGAAAGAAGTAAGAAGGAGTGAAGAAAGAACTAAGAAAGAAGTAAGAAAAAAGTAAGAAAGAAGTACGAAAGAAGTAAGAAAGAAGTAAGAAAGAAGTAAGAAAGAAAGAAGTAAGAAAGAAGTAAGAAAGAAGTAAGAAAGAAGTAAGAAAGAAAGAATAAAGAAGTAAGAAAGAAGTAAGAAAGAAAGAAGAAAGAAGTAAGAAAGAAGCAAGAAAGAAGAAAGAAAGAAGTAAGAAAGAAGTAAGAAAGAAGAAAGTAGTAAGAAATAAGTAAGAAATAAGTAAGAAATAAGTAAGAAAGAAGTAAGAAAGAAGTAAGAAAGAAGTAAGAAAGAAGTAAGAAAGAAGTAAGAAGGAGTGAAGAAAGAAGTAAGAAAGTAGTAAGAAAGAAGTAAGAAAGAAGTAAGAAAGAAAGAAGTAAGAAAGAAGTAAGAAAGAAGTTAGAAAGAAGTAAGAAAGAAGTAAGAAAGAAGTAAGAAAGAAGAAAGAAAGAAGTTAGAAAGAAGTAAGAAAGAAGTAAGAAAGAAGAAAGAAGTAAGAAAGAAGTAAGAAAGAAGTAAGAAAGAAGTAAGAAAGTAGTAAGAAAGTAGTAAGAATGAAGAAAGAAAGAAGTAAGAAAGAAGAAAGAAGGAAGAAAGAAAGAAGTAAGAAAGAAGAAAGAAAGAAGTAAGAAAGAAGTAGGAAAGAAGTAAGAAAGAAGTAAGAAAGAAGTAAGAAAGAAGAAAGAAGGAGTGAAGAAAGAAGTAAGAAAGAAGTAAGAAAGAAGTAAGAAAGAAGTACGAAAGAAGTAAGAAAGAAGTAAGAAAGAAAGAAGTAAGAAAGAAGTAAGAAAGAAGTACGAAAGAAGTAAGAAAGAAAAAAAAAGTAGTTAGAATGAAGTAAGAAAGAAGTAATAAAGAAGTAAGAAAGAAGAAAGAAAGAAGTAAGAAAGAAGAAAGAAAGAAGTAAGAAAGAAGTAAGAAAGAAGTAAGAAAGAAGTAAGAAAGAAGTAAGAAAGAAGAAAAAAGAAGTTAGAATGAAGTAAGAAAGAAGTAAGAAAGAAGTAAGAAAGAAGAAAGAAAGAAGTAAGAAAGAAGAAAGAAAGAAGTAAGAAAAAAGAAAGAAAGAAGTAAGAAAGAAGTAAGAAAGAAGTAAGAAAGAAAGAATAAAGAAGTAAGAAAGAAGTATGAAAGAAGTAAGAAAGAAAGAAGAAAGAAGAAAGAAGCAAGAAAGAAGAAAGAAGTAAGAAAGAAGTAAGAAAGAAGTAAGAAAGAAGAAAGTAGTAAGAAATAAGTAAGAAAGAAGTAAGAAAGAAGTAAGAAAGAAGTAAGAAAGAAGTAAGAAAGAAGTAAGAAAGTAGTAAGAAAGAAGAAAGAAAGAAGTAAGAAAGAAGAAATAAGGAAGATAGAAAGAAGTAAGAAAGAAGAAAGAAAGAAGTAAGAAAGAAGTAAGAAAGAAGTAAGAAAGAAGAAAGAAAGAAGTAAGAAAGAAGTAAGAAAGAAGTAAGAAAGAAGTAAGAAAGAAGTAAGAAAGAAGTAAGAAAGAAAGAAGAAAAAAGAAAGAAAGAAGTAAGAAAGAAGTAAGAAAGAAGAAAGAAAGAAGAAAGAAGAAAGAAAGAAGTAAGAAAGAAGTAAGAAAGAAAGAAGAAAGAAGTAAGAAAGAAGTATGAAAGAAGTAAGAAAGAAGAAAGAAAGAAGAAAGAAGAAAGAAAGAAGTAAGAAAGAAGTTAGAAAGAAAGAAGAAAGAAGTAAGAAAGAAGTAAGAAAGAAGTAAGAAAGAAGAAAAAAGAAGTTAGAAAGAAGTAAGAAAGAAGTAAGAAAGAAGTAAGAAAGAAGTAAGAAAGAAAGAAGTAAGAAAGAAGAAAGAAAAGAAAGAAGAAAGAAGTAAGAAAGAATTAAGAAAGAAGTAAGAAAGAAGTAAGAAAGAAGTAAGAAAGAAGTTTGAAAGAAGTAAGAAGGAATGAAGAAAGAAGTAAGAAAGAAGTAAGAAAGAAGTAAGAAAGAAGTAAGAAGGAGTGAAGAAAGAAGTAAGAAAGAAGTAAGAAAGAAGTAAGAAAGAAGTAAGAAAGAAGTAAGAAAGAAGTAAGAAAGAAGTAAGAAGTAGTAAGAAAGTAGTAAGAATGAAGAAAGAAAGAAGTAAGAAAGAAGAAAGAAGGAAGAAAGAAAGAAGTAAGAAAGAAGAAAGAAAGAAGTAAGAAAGAAGTAAGAAAGAAGTAAGAAAGAAGAAAGAAGTAAGAAAGAAGAAAGAAAGAAGTAAGAAAGAAGAAAGAAAGAAAGAAGTAAGAAGGAATGAAGAAAGAAGAAAGAAGTAAGAAAGAAGTAAGAAAGAAGTAAGAAAGAAGTAAGAAAGAAGTAAGAAGGAGTGAAGAAAGAAGTAAGAAAGAAGTAAGAAAGAAGTAAGAAAGAAGTACGAAAGAAGTAAGAAAGAAGTAAGAAAGAAAGAAGTAAGAAAGAAGTAAGAAAGAAGTACGAAAGAAGTAAGAAAGAAGTAAGAAAGAAAGAAGAAAGAAAGAAGTTAGAAAGAAGTAAGAAAAAAGTAAGAAAGAAGAAAGAAGTAAGAAAGAAAGAAGTAAGAAAGAAGAAAGAAAGAAAGAAGAAAGAAGTAAGAAGGAATTAAGAAAGAAGTAAGAAAGAAGTAAGAAAGAAGTAATAAAGAAGTAAGAAAGAAGTAAGAAGGAATGAAGAAAGAAGAAAGAAGTAAGAAAGAAGTAAGAAGGAGTGAAGAAAGAAGTAAGAAAGAAGTAAGAAAGAAGTAAGAAAGAAGTACGAAAGAAGTAAGAAAGAAGTAAGAAAGAAAGAAGTAAGAAAGAAGTAAGAAAGAAGTAAGAAAAAAGTAAGAAAGAAGTAAGAAAGAAAGAAGAAAGAAGTAAGAAAGAAGTAAGAAAGAAGTAAGAAAGAAAAAAAAAGTAGTTAGAATGAAGTAAGAAAGAAGTAATAAAGAAGTAAGAAAGAAGTACGAAAGAAGTAAGAAAGAAGTAAGAAAGAAAGAAGAAAGAAAGAAGTTAGAAAGAAGTAAGAAAGAAGAAAGAAGAAAGAAGTAAGAAAGAAGTAAGAAAGAAGTAAGAAAGAAGTAAGAAAGAAGTAAGAAAGAAGTAAGAAAGACGTAAGAAAGAAAGAAGAAAGAAGTAAGAAAGAAGTAAGAAAGAAGTAAGAAAGAAGAAAAAAGAAGTTAGAATGAAGTAAGAAAGAAGTAAGAAAGAAGTAAGAAAGAAGAAAGAAAGAAGTAAGAAAGAAGAAAGAAAGAAGTAAGAAAAAAGAAAGAAAGAAGTAAGAAAGAAGTAAGAAAGAAGTAAGAAAGAAAGAATAAAGAAGTAAGAAAGTGGTATGAAAGAAGTAAGAAAGAAAGAAGAAAGAAGAAAGAAGCAAGAAAGAAGAAAGAAGTAAGAAAGAAGTAAGAAAGAAGTAAGAAAGAAGAAAGTAGTAAGAAATAAGTAAGAAAGAAGTAAGAAAGAAGTAAGAAAGAAGTAAGAAAGAAAGAATAAAGAAGTAAGAAAGTGGTATGAAAGAAGTAAGAAAGAAAGAAGAAAGAAGAAAGAAGCAAGAAAGAAGAAAGAAGTAAGAAAGAAGTAAGAAAGAAGTAAGAAAGAAGAAAGTAGTAAGAAATAAGTAAGAAAGAAGTAAGAAAGAAGTAAGAAAGAAGTAAGAAAGAAGTAAGAAAGTAGTAAGAAAGAAGAAAGAAAGAAGTAAGAAAGAAGAAATAAGGAAGATAGAAAGAAGTAAGAAAGAAGAAAGAAAGAAGTAAGAAAGAAGTAAGAAAGAAGTAAGAAAGAAGAAAGAAAGAAGTAAGAAAGAAGTAAGAAAGAAGTAAGAAAGAAGTAAGAAAGAAGTAAGAAAGAAGTAAGAAAGAAAGAAGAAAAAAGAAAGAAAGAAGTAAGAAAGAAGTAAGAAAGAAGAAAGAAAGAAGAAAGAAGAAAGAAAGAAGTAAGAAAGAAGTAAGAAAGAAAGAAGAAAGAAGTAAGAAAGAAGTATGAAAGAAGTAAGAAAGAAGAAAGAAAGAAGAAAGAAGAAAGAAAGAAGTAAGAAAGAAGTAAGAAAGAAAGAAGAAAGAAGTAAGAAAGAATTAAGAAAGAAGTAAGAAAGAAGAAAAAAGAAGTTAGAAAGAAGTAAGAAAGAAGTAAGAAAGAAGTAAGAAAGAAGTAAGAAAGAAAGAAGTAAGAAAGAAGAAAGAAAGAAAGAAGAAAGAAGTAAGAAAGAATTAAGAAAGAAGTAAGAAAGAAGTAAGAAAGAAGTAAGAAAGAAGTAAGAAGGAATGAAGAAAGAAGTAAGAAAGAAGTAAGAAAGAAGTAAGAAGGAGTGAAGAAAGAAGTAAGAAAGAAGTAAGAAAGAAGTAAGAAAGAAGTAAGAAAGAAGTAAGAAAGAAGTAAGAAAGAAGTAAGAAAGTAGTAAGAAAGTAGTAAGAATGAAGAAAGAAAGAAGTAAGAAAGAAGAAAGAAGGAAGAAAGAAAGAAGTAAGAAAGAAGAAAGAAAGAAGTAAGAAAGAAGTAAGAAAGAAGTAAGAAAGAAGAAAGAAGTAAGAAAGAAGAAAGAAAGAAGTAAGAAAGAAGAAAGAAAGAAAGAAGTAAGAAGGAATGAAGAAAGAAGAAAGAAGTAAGAAAGAAGTAAGAAAGAAGTAAGAAAGAAGTAAGAAAGAAGTAAGAAGGAGTGAAGAAAGAAGTAAGAAAGAAGTAAGAAAGAAGTAAGAAAGAAGTACGAAAGAAGTAAGAAAGAAGTAAGAAAGAAAGAAGTAAGAAAGAAGTAAGAAAGAAGTACGAAAGAAGTAAGAAAGAAGTAAGAAAGAAAGAAGAAAGAAAGAAGTTAGAAAGAAGTAAGAAAAAAGTAAGAAAGAAGAAAGAAGTAAGAAAGAAAGAAGTAAGAAAGAAGAAAGAAAGAAAGAAGACAGAAGTAAGAAGGAATTAAGAAAGAAGTAAGAAAGAAGTAAGAAAGAAGTAAGAAAGAAGTAAGAAAGAAGTAAGAAGGAATGAAGAAAGAAGAAAGAAGTAAGAAAGAAGTAAGAAGGAGTGAAGAAAGAAGTAAGAAAGAAGTAAGAAAGAAGTAAGAAAGAAGTACGAAAGAAGTAAGAAAGAAGTAAGAAAGAAAGAAGTAAGAAAGAAGTAAGAAAGAAGTAAGAAAAAAGTAAGAAAGAAGTAAGAAAGAAAGAAGAAAGAAGTAAGAAAGAAGTAAGAAAGAAGTAAGAAAGAAAAAAAAAGTAGTTAGAATGAAGTAAGAAAGAAGTAATAAAGAAGTAAGAAAGAAGAAAGAAAGAAGTAAGAAAGAAGAAAGAAAGAAGTAAGAAAGAAGTAAGAAAGAAGTAAGAAAGAAGTAAGAAAGAAGTAAGAAAGAAGAAAAAAGAAGTTAGAATGAAGTAAGAAAGAAGTAAGAAAGAAGTAAGAAAGAAGAAAGAAAGAAGTAAGAAAGAAGAAAGAAAGAAGTAAGAAAAAGAAAGAAAGAAGTAAGAAAGAAGTAAGAAAGAAGTAAGAAAGAAAGAATAAAGAAGTAAGAAAGAAGTATGAAAGAAGTAAGAAAGAAAGAAGAAAGAAGAAAGAAGCAAGAAAGAAGAAAGAAAGAAGTAAGAAAGAAGTAAGAAAGAAGAAAGTAGTAAGAAATAAGTAAGAAATAAGTAAGAAAGAAGAAATAAGGAAGATAGAAAGAAGTAAGAAAGAAGAAAGAAAGAAGTAAGAAAGAAGTAAGAAAGAAGTAAGAAAGAAGAAAGAAAGAAGTAAGAAAGAAGTAAGAAAGAAGTAAGAAAGAAGTAAGAAAGAAGTAAGAAAGAAGTAAGAAAGAAAGAAGAAAAAAGAAAGAAAGAAGTAAGAAAGAAGTAAGAAAGAAGAAAGAAAGAAGAAAGAAGAAAGAAAGAAGTAAGAAAGAAGTAAGAAAGAAAGAAGAAAGAAGTAAGAAAGAAGTATGAAAGAAGTAAGAAAGAAGAAAGAAAGAAGAAAGAAGAAAGAAAGAAGTAAGAAAGAAGTAAGAAAGAAAGAAGAAAGAAGTAAGAAAGAAGTAAGAAAGAAGTAAGAAAGAAGAAAAAAGAAGTTAGAAAGAAGTAAGAAAGAAGTAAGAAAGAAGTAAGAAAGAAGTAAGAAAGAAAGAAGTAAGAAAGAAGAAAGAAAGAAAGAAGAAAGAAGTAAGAAAGAATTAAGAAAGAAGTAAGAAAGAAGTAAGAAAGAAGTAAGAAAGAAGTTTGAAAGAAGTAAGAAGGAATGAAGAAAGAAGTAAGAAAGAAGTAAGAAAGAAGTAAGAAAGAAGTAAGAAGGAGTGAAGAAAGAAGTAAGAAAGAAGTAAGAAAGAAGTAAGAAAGAAGTAAGAAAGAAGTAAGAAAGAAGTAAGAAAGAAGTAAGAAAGTAGTAAGAAAGTAGTAAGAATGAAGAAAGAAAGAAGTAAGAAAGAAGAAAGAAGGAAGAAAGAAAGAAGTAAGAAAGAAGAAAGAAAGAAGTAAGAAAGAAGTAAGAAAGAAGTAAGAAAGAAGAAAGAAGTAAGAAAGAAGAAAGAAAGAAGTAAGAAAGAAGAAAGAAAGAAAGAAGTAAGAAGGAATGAAGAAAGAAGAAAGAAGTAAGAAAGAAGTAAGAAAGAAGTAAGAAAGAAGTAAGAAAGAAGTAAGAAGGAGTGAAGAAAGAAGTAAGAAAGAAGTAAGAAAGAAGTAAGAAAGAAGTACGAAAGAAGTAAGAAAGAAGTAAGAAAGAAAGAAGTAAGAAAGAAGTAAGAAAGAAGTACGAAAGAAGTAAGAAAGAAGTAAGAAAGAAAGAAGAAAGAAAGAAGTTAGAAAGAAGTAAGAAAAAAGTAAGAAAGAAGAAAGAAGTAAGAAAGAAAGAAGTAAGAAAGAAGAAAGAAAGAAAGAAGAAAGAAGTAAGAAGGAATTAAGAAAGAAGTAAGAAAGAAGTAAGAAAGAAGTAAGAAAGAAGTAAGAAAGAAGTAAGAAGGAATGAAGAAAGAAGAAAGAAGTAAGAAAGAAGTAAGAAGGAGTGAAGAAAGAAGTAAGAAAGAAGTAAGAAAGAAGTAAGAAAGAAAGAAGAAAGAAGTAAGAAAGAAGTAAGAAAGAAGTAAGAAAGAAAAAAAAAGTAGTTAGAATGAAGTAAGAAAGAAGTAATAAAGAAGTAAGAAAGAAGTACGAAAGAAGTAAGAAAGAAGTAAGAAAGAAAGAAGAAAGAAAGAAGTTAGAAAGAAGTAAGAAAGAAGAAAGAAGAAAGAAGTAAGAAAGAAGTAAGAAAGAAGTAAGAAAGAAGTAAGAAAGAAGTAAGAAAGAAGTAAGAAAGACGTAAGAAAGAAAGAAGAAAGAAGTAAGAAAGAAGTAAGAAAGAAGTAAGAAAGAAGAAAAAAGAAGTTAGAATGAAGTAAGAAAGAAGTAAGAAAGAAGTAAGAAAGAAGAAAGAAAGAAGTAAGAAAGAAGAAAGAAAGAAGTAAGAAAAAAGAAAGAAAGAAGTAAGAAAGAAGTAAGAAAGAAGTAAGAAAGAAAGAATAAAGAAGTAAGAAAGTGGTATGAAAGAAGTAAGAAAGAAAGAAGAAAGAAGAAAGAAGCAAGAAAGAAGAAAGAAGTAAGAAAGAAGTAAGAAAGAAGTAAGAAAGAAGAAAGTAGTAAGAAATAAGTAAGAAAGAAGTAAGAAAGAAGTAAGAAAGAAGTAAGAAAGAAAGAATAAAGAAGTAAGAAAGTGGTATGAAAGAAGTAAGAAAGAAAGAAGAAAGAAGAAAGAAGCAAGAAAGAAGAAAGAAGTAAGAAAGAAGTAAGAAAGAAGTAAGAAAGAAGAAAGTAGTAAGAAATAAGTAAGAAAGAAGTAAGAAAGAAGTAAGAAAGAAGTAAGAAAGAAGTAAGAAAGTAGTAAGAAAGAAGAAAGAAAGAAGTAAGAAAGAAGAAATAAGGAAGATAGAAAGAAGTAAGAAAGAAGAAAGAAAGAAGTAAGAAAGAAGTAAGAAAGAAGTAAGAAAGAAGAAAGAAAGAAGTAAGAAAGAAGTAAGAAAGAAGTAAGAAAGAAGTAAGAAAGAAGTAAGAAAGAAGTAAGAAAGAAAGAAGAAAAAAGAAAGAAAGAAGTAAGAAAGAAGTAAGAAAGAAGAAAGAAAGAAGAAAGAAGAAAGAAAGAAGTAAGAAAGAAGTAAGAAAGAAAGAAGAAAGAAGTAAGAAAGAAGTATGAAAGAAGTAAGAAAGAAGAAAGAAAGAAGAAAGAAGAAAGAAAGAAGTAAGAAAGAAGTAAGAAAGAAAGAAGAAAGAAGTAAGAAAGAATTAAGAAAGAAGTAAGAAAGAAGAAAAAAGAAGTTAGAAAGAAGTAAGAAAGAAGTAAGAAAGAAGTAAGAAAGAAGTAAGAAAGAAAGAAGTAAGAAAGAAGAAAGAAAGAAAGAAGAAAGAAGTAAGAAAGAATTAAGAAAGAAGTAAGAAAGAAGTAAGAAAGAAGTAAGAAAGAAGTAAGAAGGAATGAAGAAAGAAGTAAGAAAGAAGTAAGAAAGAAGTAAGAAGGAGTGAAGAAAGAAGTAAGAAAGAAGTAAGAAAGAAGTAAGAAAGAAGTAAGAAAGAAGTAAGAAAGAAGTAAGAAAGAAGTAAGAAAGTAGTAAGAAAGTAGTAAGAATGAAGAAAGAAAGAAGTAAGAAAGAAGAAAGAAGGAAGAAAGAAAGAAGTAAGAAAGAAGAAAGAAAGAAGTAAGAAAGAAGTAAGAAAGAAGTAAGAAAGAAGAAAGAAGTAAGAAAGAAGAAAGAAAGAAGTAAGAAAGAAGAAAGAAAGAAAGAAGTAAGAAGGAATGAAGAAAGAAGAAAGAAGTAAGAAAGAAGTAAGAAAGAAGTAAGAAAGAAGTAAGAAGGAGTGAAGAAAGAAGTAAGAAAGAAGTAAGAAAGAAGTAAGAAAGAAGTACGAAAGAAGTAAGAAAGAAGTAAGAAAGAAAGAAGTAAGAAAGAAGTAAGAAAGAAGTACGAAAGAAGTAAGAAAGAAGTAAGAAAGAAAGAAGAAAGAAAGAAGTTAGAAAGAAGTAAGAAAAAAGTAAGAAAGAAGAAAGAAGTAAGAAAGAAAGAAGTAAGAAAGAAGAAAGAAAGAAAGAAGACAGAAGTAAGAAGGAATTAAGAAAGAAGTAAGAAAGAAGTAAGAAAGAAGTAAGAAAGAAGTAAGAAAGAAGTAAGAAGGAATGAAGAAAGAAGAAAGAAGTAAGAAAGAAGTAAGAAGGAGTGAAGAAAGAAGTAAGAAAGAAGTAAGAAAGAAGTACGAAAGAAGTAAGAAAGAAGTAAGAAAGAAAGAAGTAAGAAAGAAGTAAGAAAGAAGTAAGAAAAAAGTAAGAAAGAAGTAAGAAAGAAAGAAGAAAGAAGTAAGAAAGAAGTAAGAAAGAAGTAAGAAAGAAAAAAAAAGTAGTTAGAATGAAGTAAGAAAGAAGTAATAAAGAAGTAAGAAAGAAGAAAGAAAGAAGTAAGAAAGAAGAAAGAAAGAAGTAAGAAAGAAGTAAGAAAGAAGTAAGAAAGAAGTAAGAAAGAAGTAAGAAAGAAGAAAAAAGAAGTTAGAATGAAGTAAGAAAGAAGTAAGAAAGAAGTAAGAAAGAAGAAAGAAAGAAGTAAGAAAGAAGAAAGAAAGAAGTAAGAAAAAAGAAAGAAAGAAGTAAGAAAGAAGTAAGAAAGAAGTAAGAAAGAAAGAATAAAGAAGTAAGAAAGAAGTATGAAAGAAGTAAGAAAGAAAGAAGAAAGAAGAAAGAAGCAAGAAAGAAGAAAGAAAGAAGTAAGAAAGAAGTAAGAAAGAAGAAAGTAGTAAGAAATAAGTAAGAAATAAGTAAGAAAGAAGTAAGAAAGAAGTAAGAAAGAAGTAAGAAAGAAGTAAGAAAGAAGTAAGAAAGTAGTAAGAAAGTAGTAAGAAAGTAGTAAGAAAGAAGAAAGAAAGAAGTAAGAAAGAAGAAATAAGGAAGATAGAAAGAAGTAAGAAAGAAGAAAGAAAGAAGTAAGAAAGAAGTTAGAAAGAAGTAAGAAAGAAGAAAGAAAGAAGTAAGAAAGAGGTAAGAAAGAAGTAAGAAAGAAGTAAGAAAGAAGTAAGAAAGAAGTAAGAAAGAAGAAAGAAAAAGAAGTAAGAAGGAATGAAGAAAGAAGTAAGAAAGAAGTAAGAAAGAAGTAAGAAAGAAGTAAGAAAGAAGTAAGAAAGAAGTAAGAAAGAAGTAAGAAAGAAGTAAGAAAGAAGTAAGAAAGAAAGAAGAAAAAAGAAAGAAAGAAGTAAGAAAGAAGTAAGAAAGAAGAAAGAAAGAAGAAAGAAGAAAGAAAGAAGTAAGAAAGAAGTAAGAAAGAAAGAAGAAAGAAGTAAGAAAGAAGTATGAAAGAAGTAAGAAAGAAGAAAGAAAGAAGAAAGAAGAAAGAAAGAAGTAAGAAAGAAGTAAAAAAGAAAGAAGAAAGAAGTAAGAAAGAAGTAAGAAAGAAGTAAGAAAGAAGAAAAAAGAAGTTAGAAAGAAGTAAGAAAGAAGTAAGAAAGAAGTAAGAAAGAAAGAAGTAAGAAAGAAGAAAGAAAGAAAGAAGAAAGAAGTAAGAAAGAATAAAGAAAGAAGTAAGAAAGAAGTAAGAAAGAAGTAAGAAAGAAGTTTGAAAGAAGTATGAATGAAGTAAGAAAGAAAGAAGAAAGAAGTAAGAAAGAAGTAAGAAAGAAGTAAGAAAGAAGTAAGAAAGAAGTAAGAAAGAAAGAAGAAAGAAGTAAGAAAGAAGTAAGAAAGAAGAAGGAAAGAAGACAGAAGAAAGAAAGAAGTAAGAAAGAAGAAAGAAAGAAAAAAGAAAGAAGTAAGAAAGAAGTGAGAAAGAAGTAAGAAAGAAGAAAGAAAGAAGAAAGAAGAAAGAAAGAAGTAAGAAAGAAGTAAGAAAGAAATAAAAAAGAAGTAAGAAAGAAGTAAGAAAGAAGTAAGAAAGAAGAAAAAAGAAGTTAGAAAGAAGTAAGAAAGAAGTAAGAAAGAAGTAAGAAAGAAAGAAGTAAGAAAGAAGAAAGAAAGAAAGAAGAAAGAAGTAAGAAAGAATTAAGAAAGAAGTAAGAAAGAAGTAAGAAAGAAGTAAGAAAGAAGTTTGAAAGAAGTAAGAAGGAATGAAGAAAGAAGTAAGAAAGAAGAAAGAAGTAAGAAAGTAGTAAGAAAGTAGTAAGAAAGAAGAAAGAAAGAAGTAAGAAAGAAGTCAGAAAGAAGTAAGAAAGAAAGAAGAAAAAAGAAAGAAAGAAGTAAGAAAGAAGAAAGAAAGAAGAAAGAAGTAAGAAAGAAGTAAGAAAGAAGTAAGAAAAAAAAAAGAAATAAGTAAGAAAGAAGTAAGAAAGAAGTAAGAAAGAAATAAGAAAGAAGGAAGAAAGAAAGAAGTTAGAAAGAAGTAAGAAAGAAGTAAGAAATAAGAAAGAAGTAAGAAAGAAGTAAGAAAGAAGTAAGAAAGAAGTAAGAAAGAAAGAAGAAAGAAGTAAGAAAGAAGTAAGAAAGAAGTAAGAAAGAAGAAAAAAGAAGTTAGAATGAAGTAAGAGAGAAGTAAGAAAGAAGTAAGAAAGAAGAAAGAAAGAAGTAAGAAAGAAGAAAGAAAGAAGTAAGAAAAAAGAAAGAAGTAAGAAAGAAGTAAGAAAGAAAGAATAAAGAAGTAAGAAAGAAGTATGAAAGAAGTAAGAAAGAAAGAAGAAAGAAGAAAGAAGCAAGAAAGAAGAAAGAAAGAAGTAAGAAAGAAGTAAGAAAGAAGAAAGTAGTAAGAAATAAGTAAGAAATAAGTAAGAAAGAAGTAAGAAAGAAGTAAGAAAGAAGTAAGAAAGAAGTAAGAAAGAAGTAAGAAAGAAGTAAGAAAGTAGTAAGAAAGTAGTAAGAAAGAAGAAAGAAAGAAGTAAGAAAGAAGAAAGAAGGAAGATAGAAAGAAGTAAGAAAGAAGAAAGAAAGAAGTAAGAAAGAAGTAAGAAAGAAGTAAGAAAGAAGAAAGAAAGAAGTAAGAAAGAAGTAAGAAAGAAGTAAGAAAGAAGTAAGAAAGAAGTAAGAAAGAAGTAAGAAAGAAGAAAGAAAAAGAAGTAAGAAGGAATGAAGAAAGAAGTAAGAGAGAAGTAAGAAAGAAGTAAGAAAGAAGGAAGAAAGAAGGAAGAAAGAAGTAAGAAAGAAGTAAGAAAGAAGTAAGAAAGAAGTAAGAAAGAAAGAAGAAAAAAGAAAGAAAGAAGTAAGAAAGAAGTAAGAAAGAAGAAAGAAAGAAGAAAGAAGAAAGAAAGAAGTAAGAAAGAAGTAAGAAAGAAAGAAGAAAGAAGTAAGAAAGAAGTATGAAAGAAGTAAGAAAGAAGAAAGAAAGAAGAAAGAAGAAAGAAAGAAGTAAGAAAGAAGTAAGAAAGAAAGAAGAAAGAAGTAAGAAAGAAGTAAGAAAGAAGTAAGAAAGAAGAAAAAAGAAGTTAGAAAGAAGTAAGAAAGAAGTAAGAAAGAAGTAAGAAAGAAAGAAGTAAGAAAGAAGAAAGAAAGAAAGAAGAAAGAAGTAAGAAAGAATTAAGAAAGAAGTAAGAAAGAAGTAAGAAAGAAGTAAGAAAGAAGTAAGAAAGAAGTATGAAAGAAGTAAGAAGGAATGAAGAAAGAAGTAAGAAAGAAGAAAGAAAGAAGTAAGAAGGAGTGAAGAAAGAAGTAAGAAAGAAGTAAGAAAGAAGTAAGAAAGAAGTACGAAAGAAGTAAGAAAGAAGTAAGAAAGAAAGAAGTAAGAAAGAAGTAAGAAAGAAGTAAGAAAGAAGTAAGAAAGAAGTAAGAAAGAAAGAAGAAAGAAGTAAGAAAGAAGTAAGAAAGAAGTAAGAAAGAAGAAAAAAGAAGTTAGAATGAACTAAGAAAGAAGTAATAAAGAAGTAAGAAAGAAGAAAGAAAGAAGTAAGAAAGAAGAAAGAAAGAAGTAAGAAAGAAGTAAGAAAGAAGTAAGAAAGAAGTAAGAAAGAAAGAAGAAAGAAGTAAGAAAGAAGTAAGAAAGAAGAAAGAAAGAAGTAAGAAAGAAGAAAGGAAGAAGTAAGAAAGAAGTAAGAAAGAAGTAAGAAAGAAGTAAAAAGAAAGAAGAAAGAAGTAAGAAAGAAGAATGAATGAAGTAAGAAAGAAAGAAGAAAGAAGTAAGAAAGAAGGAAGAAAGAAGTAAGAAAGAAGAAAGAAAGAAAGAAGAAAGAAGTAAGAAAGAAGAAAGAAGAAAGAAAGAAGACAGAAGAAAGAAAGAAGTAAGAAAGAAGTAAGAAAGAAAGAAGAAAGAAGTAAGAAAGAAGTAAGAAAGAAAGAAGAAAGAAGTAAGAAAGAAGTAAGAAAGAAGTAAGAAAGAAGAAAAAAGAAGTTAGAAAGAAGTAAGAAAGAAGTAAGAAAGAAGTAAGAAAGAAAGAAGTAAGAAAGAAGAAAGAAAGAAAGAAGAAAGAAGTAAGAAAGAATTAAGAAAGAAGTAAGAAAGAAGTAAGAAAGAAGTAAGAAAGAAGTTAGAAAGAAGTAAGAAAGAAGTAAGAAAGAAAGAAGAAAAAAGAAAGAAAGAAGTAAGAAAGAAGAAAGAAAGAAGAAAGAAGTAAGAAAGAAGTAAGAAAGAAGTAAGAAAAAAAAAAAGAAAGAAGTAAGAAAGAATTAAGAAAGAAGTAAGAAAGAAATAAGAAAGAAGAAAAAAGAAGTTAGAAAGAAGTAAGAAAGAAGTAAGAAAGAAGTAAGAAAGAAGAAAGATGAAAGAAAGAAGAAAGAAAGAAGTAAGAAAGAAGAAAGAAAGAAGTAAGAAATAAGTAAGAAAGTAGTAAGAAAGAAGTAAGAAAGAAGTAAGAAAGAAAGAAGAAAGAAGTAAGAAAGAAGTAAGAAAGAAGTAAGAAAGAAGTAAGAAAGAAAGAAGTAAGAAATAAGAAAGAAAGAAAGAAGAAAGAAGTAAGAAAGAATTAAGAAAGAAGTAAGAAAGAAGTAAGAAAGAAGTAAGAAAGAAGTAAGAAGGAGTGAAGAAAGAAGTAAGAAAGAAGTAAGAAAGAAGTAAGAAAGAAGTACGAAAGAAGTACGAAAGAAGAAAGAAAGAAGTAAGAAAGAAGTAAGAAAGAAGTAAGAAAGAAGTAAGAAAGAAGTAAGAAAGAAAGAAGAAAGAAGTAAGAAAGAAGTAAGAAAGAAGTAAGAAAGAAGAAAAAAGTATTTAGAATGAAGTAAGAAAGAAGTAATAAAGAAGTAAGAAAGAAGAAAGAAAGAAGTAAGAAAGAAGAAAGAAAGAAGTAAGAAAGAAGTAAGAAAGAAGTAAGAAAGAAGTAAGAAAGAAAGAAGAAAGAAGTAAGAAAGAAGTAAGAAAGAAGAAAGAAAGAAGTAAGAAAGAAGAAAGGAAGAAGTAAGAAAGAAGTAAGAAAGAAGTAAGAAAGAAGTAAAAAAGAAAGAAGAAGGAAGTAAGAAAGAAGTATGAATGAAGTAAGAAAGAAAGAAGAAAGAAGTAAGAAAGAAGTAAGAAAGAAGAAAGAAAGAAGTAAGAAAGAAGTAAGAAAGAAAGAAGAAAGAAGTAAGAAAGAAGTAAGAAAGAAGAAAGAAAGAAGACAGAAGAAAGAAAGAAGTAAGAAAGAAGAAAGAAAGAAAAAAGAAAGAAGTAAGAAAGAAGTGAGAAAGAAGTAAGAAAGAAGAAAGAAAGAAGAAAGAAGAAAGAAAGAAGTAAGAAAGAAGTAAGAAAGAAAGAAGAAAGAAGTAAGAAAGAAGTAAGAAAGAAGTAAGAAAGAAGAAAAAAGAAGTTAGAAAGAAGTAAGAAAGAAGTAAGAAAGAAGTAAGAAAGAAAGAAGTAAGAAAGAAGAAAGAAAGAAAGAAGAAAGAAGTAAGAAAGAATTAAGAAAGAAGTAAGAAAGAAGTAAGAAAGAAGTAAGAAAGAAGTTTGAAAGAAGTAAGAAGGAATGAAGAAAGAAGTAAGAAAGAAGTAAGAAAGAAGTAAGAAAGTAGTAAGAAAGTAGTAAGAAAGAAGAAAGAAAGAAGTAAGAAAGAAGTCAGAAAGAAGTAAGAAAGAAAGAAGAAAAAAGAAAGAAAGAAGTAAGAAAGAAGAAAGAAAATAGAAAGAAGTAAGAAAGAAGTAAGAAAGAAGTAAGAAAAAAAAAGAAATAAGTAAGAAAGAAGTAAGAAAGAAGTAAGAAAGAAATAAGAAAGAAGGAAGAAAGAAAGAAGTTAGAAAGAAGTAAGAAAGAAGTAAGAAAGAAGAAAGAAGTAAGAAAGAAGTAAGAAAGGAGTAAGAAAGAAGTAAGAAAGAAGTAAGAAAGAAGTAAGAAAGAAAGAAGAAAGAAAGAAGAAAGAAGTAAGAAAGAAGTAAGAAAGAAGAAAAAAGAAGTTAGAATGAAGTAAGAGAGAAGTAAGAAAGAAGTAAGAAAGAAGAAAGAAAGAAGTAAGAAAGAAGAAAGAAAGAAGTAAGAAAAAAGAAAGAAAGAAGTAAGAAAGAAGTAAGAAAGAAGTAAGAAAGAAAGAATAAAGAAGTAAGAAAGTGGTATGAAAGAAGTAAGAAAGAAAGAAGAAAGAAGAAAGAAGCAAGAAAGAAGAAAGAAGTAAGAAAGAAGTAAGAAAGAAGTAAGAAAGAAGAAAGTAGTAAGAAATAAGTAAGAAAGAAGTAAGAAAGAAGTAAGAAAGAAGTAAGAAAGAAAGAATAAAGAAGTAAGAAAGTGGTATGAAAGAAGTAAGAAAGAAAGAAGAAAGAAGAAAGAAGCAAGAAAGAAGAAAGAAGTAAGAAAGAAGTAAGAAAGAAGTAAGAAAGAAGAAAGTAGTAAGAAATAAGTAAGAAAGAAGTAAGAAAGAAGTAAGAAAGAAGTAAGAAAGAAGTAAGAAAGAAGTAAGAAAGTAGTAAGAAAGAAGAAAGAAAGAAGTAAGAAAGAAGAAATAAGGAAGATAGAAAGAAGTAAGAAAGAAGAAAGAAAGAAGTAAGAAAGAAGTAAGAAAGAAGTAAGAAAGAAGAAAGAAAGAAGTAAGAAAGAAGTAAGAAAGAAGTAAGAAAGAAGTAAGAAAGAAGTAAGAAAGAAGTAAGAAAGAAAGAAGAAAAAAGAAAGAAAGAAGTAAGAAAGAAGTAAGAAAGAAGAAAGAAAGAAGAAAGAAGAAAGAAAGAAGTAAGAAAGAAGTAAGAAAGAAAGAAGAAAGAAGTAAGAAAGAAGTATGAAAGAAGTAAGAAAGAAGAAAGAAAGAAGAAAGAAGAAAGAAAGAAGTAAGAAAGAAGTAAGAAAGAAAGAAGAAAGAAGTAAGAAAGAATTAAGAAAGAAGTAAGAAAGAAGAAAAAAGAAGTTAGAAAGAAGTAAGAAAGAAGTAAGAAAGAAGTAAGAAAGAAGTAAGAAAGAAAGAAGTAAGAAAGAAGAAAGAAAGAAAGAAGAAAGAAGTAAGAAAGAATTAAGAAAGAAGTAAGAAAGAAGTAAGAAAGAAGTAAGAAAGAAGTTTGAAAGAAGTAAGAAGGAATGAAGAAAGAAGTAAGAAAGAAGTAAGAAAGAAGTAAGAAAGAAGTAAGAAGGAGTGAAGAAAGAAGTAAGAAAGAAGTAAGAAAGAAGTAAGAAAGAAGTAAGAAAGAAGTAAGAAAGAAGTAAGAAAGAAGTAAGAAAGTAGTAAGAAAGTAGTAAGAATGAAGAAAGAAAGAAGTAAGAAAGAAGAAAGAAGGAAGAAAGAAAGAAGTAAGAAAGAAGAAAGAAAGAAGTAAGAAAGAAGTAAGAAAGAAGAAAGAAGTAAGAAAGAAGAAAGAAAGAAGTAAGAAAGAAGAAAGAAAGAAAGAAGTAAGAAGGAATGAAGAAAGAAGAAAGAAGTAAGAAAGAAGTAAGAAAGAAGTAAGAAAGAAGTAAGAAAGAAGTAAGAAGGAGTGAAGAAAGAAGTAAGAAAGAAGTAAGAAAGAAGTAAGAAAGAAGTACGAAAGAAGTAAGAAAGAAGTAAGAAAGAAAGAAGTAAGAAAGAAGTAAGAAAGAAGTACGAAAGAAGTAAGAAAGAAGTAAGAAAGAAAGAAGAAAGAAAGAAGTTAGAAAGAAGTAAGAAAAAAGTAAGAAAGAAGAAAGAAGTAAGAAAGAAAGAAGTAAGAAAGAAGAAAGAAAGAAAGAAGACACAAGTAAGAAGGAATTAAGAAAGAAGTAAGAAAGAAGTAAGAAAGAAGTAAGAAAGAAGTAAGAAAGAAGTAAGAAGGAATGAAGAAAGAAGAAAGAAGTAAGAAAGAAGTAAGAAGGAGTGAAGAAAGAAGTAAGAAAGAAGTAAGAAAGAAGTAAGAAAGAAGTACGAAAGAAGTAAGAAAGAAGTAAGAAAGAAAGAAGTAAGAAAGAAGTAAGAAAGAAGTAAGAAAAAAGTAAGAAAGAAGTAAGAAAGAAAGAAGAAAGAAGTAAGAAAGAAGTAAGAAAGAAGTAAGAAAGAAAAAAAAAGTAGTTAGAATGAAGTAAGAAAGAAGTAATAAAGAAGTAAGAAAGAAGAAAGAAAGAAGTAAGAAAGAAGAAAGAAAGAAGTAAGAAAGAAGTAAGAAAGAAGTAAGAAAGAAGTAAGAAAGAAGTAAGAAAGAAGAAAAAAGAAGTTAGAATGAAGTAAGAAAGAAGTAAGAAAGAAGTAAGAAAGAAGAAAGAAAGAAGTAAGAAAGAAGAAAGAAAGAAGTAAGAAAAAAGAAAGAAAGAAGTAAGAAAGAAGTAAGAAAGAAGTAAGAAAGAAAGAATAAAGAAGTAAGAAAGAAGTATGAAAGAAGTAAGAAAGAAAGAAGAAAGAAGAAAGAAGCAAGAAAGAAGAAAGAAAGAAGTAAGAAAGAAGTAAGAAAGAAGAAAGTAGTAAGAAATAAGTAAGAAATAAGTAAGAAAGAAGTAAGAAAGAAGTAAGAAAGAAGTAAGAAAGAAGTAAGAAAGAAGTAAGAAAGTAGTAAGAAAGTAGTAAGAAAGTAGTAAGAAAGAAGAAAGAAAGAAGTAAGAAAGAAGAAATAAGGAAGATAGAAAGAAGTAAGAAAGAAGAAAGAAAGAAGTAAGAAAGAAGTTAGAAAGAAGTAAGAAAGAAGAAAGAAAGAAGTAAGAAAGAGGTAAGAAAGAAGTAAGAAAGAAGTAAGAAAGAAGTAAGAAAGAAGTAAGAAAGAAGAAAGAAAAAGAAGTAAGAAGGAATGAAGAAAGAAGTAAGAAAGAAGTAAGAAAGAAGTAAGAAAGAAGTAAGAAAGAAGTAAGAAAGAAGTAAGAAAGAAGTAAGAAAGAAGTAAGAAAGAAGTAAGAAAGAAAGAAGAAAAAAGAAAGAAAGAAGTAAGAAAGAAGTAAGAAAGAAGAAAGAAAGAAGAAAGAAGAAAGAAAGAAGTAAGAAAGAAGTAAGAAAGAAAGAAGAAAGAAGTAAGAAAGAAGTATGAAAGAAGTAAGAAAGAAGAAAGAAAGAAGAAAGAAGAAAGAAAGAAGTAAGAAAGAAGTAAAAAAGAAAGAAGAACGAAGTAAGAAAGAAGTAAGAAAGAAGTAAGAAAGAAGAAAAAAGAAGTTAGAAAGAAGTAAGAAAGAAGTAAGAAAGAAGTAAGAAAGAAAGAAGTAAGAAAGAAGAAAGAAAGAAAGAAGAAAGAAGTAAGAAAGAATAAAGAAAGAAGTAAGAAAGAAGTAAGAAAGCAGTAAGAAAGAAGTTTGAAAGAAGTATGAATGAAGTAAGAAAGAAAGAAGAAAGAAGTAAGAAAGAAGTAAGAAAGAAGTAAGAAAGAAGTAAGAAAGAAGTAAGAAAGAAAGAAGAAAGAAGTAAGAAAGAAGTAAGAAAGAAGAAGGAAAGAAGACAGAAGAAAGAAAGAAGTAAGAAAGAAGAAAGAAAGAAAAAAGAAAGAAGTAAGAAAGAAGTGAGAAAGAAGTAAGAAAGAAGAAAGAAAGAAGAAAGAAGAAAGAAAGAAGTAAGAAAGAAGTAAGAAAGAAATAAAAAAGAAGTAAGAAAGAAGTAAGAAAGAAGTAGGAAAGAAGAAAAAAGTAGTTAGAAAGAAGTAAGAAAGAAGTAAGAAAGAAAGAAGTAAGAAAGAAGAAAGAAAGAAAGAAGAAAGAAGTAAGAAAGAATTAAGAAAGAAGTAAGAAAGAAGTAAGAAAGAAGTAAGAAAGAAGTTTGAAAGAAGTAAGAAGGAATGAAGAAAGAAGTAAGAAAGAAGAAAGAAGTAAGAAAGTAGTAAGAAAGTAGTAAGAAAGAAGAAAGAAAGAAGTAAGAAAGAAGTCAGAAAGAAGTAAGAAAGAAAGAAGAAAAAAGAAAGAAAGAAGTAAGAAAGAAGAAAGAAAGAAGAAAGAAGTAAGAAAGAAGTAAGAAAGAAGTAAGAAAAAAAAAAGAAATAAGTAAGAAAGAAGTAAGAAAGAAGTAAGAAAGAAATAAGAAAGAAGGAAGAAAGAAAGAAGTTAGAAAGAAGTAAGAAAGAAGTAAGAAATAAGAAAGAAGTAAGAAAGAAGTAAGAAAGAAGTAAGAAAGAAGTAAGAAAGAAAGAAGAAAGAAGTAAGAAAGAAGTAAGAAAGAAGTAAGAAAGAAGAAAAAAGAAGTTAGAATGAAGTAAGAGAGAAGTAAGAAAGAAGTAAGAAAGAAGAAAGAAAGAAGTAAGAAAGAAGAAAGAAAGAAGTAAGAAAAAAGAAAGAAGTAAGAAAGAAGTAAGAAAGAAAGAATAAAGAAGTAAGAAAGAAGTATGAAAGAAGTAAGAAAGAAAGAAGAAAGAAGAAAGAAGCAAGAAAGAAGAAAGAAAGAAGTAAGAAAGAAGTAAGAAAGAAGAAAGTAGTAAGAAATAAGTAAGAAATAAGTAAGAAAGAAGTAAGAAAGAAGTAAGAAAGAAGTAAGAAAGAAGTAAGAAAGAAGTAAGAAAGAAGTAAGAAAGTAGTAAGAAAGTAGTAAGAAAGAAGAAAGAAAGAAGTAAGAAAGAAGAAAGAAGGAAGATAGAAAGAAGTAAGAAAGAAGAAAGAAAGAAGTAAGAAAGAAGTAAGAAAGAAGTAAGAAAGAAGAAAGAAAGAAGTAAGAAAGAAGTAAGAAAGAAGTAAGAAAGAAGTAAGAAAGAAGTAAGAAAGAAGTAAGAAAGAAGAAAGAAAAAGAAGTAAGAAGGAATGAAGAAAGAAGTAAGAGAGAAGTAAGAAAGAAGTAAGAAAGAAGGAAGAAAGAAGGAAGAAAGAAGTAAGAAAGAAGTAAGAAAGAAGTAAGAAAGAAGTAAGAAAGAAAGAAGAAAAAAGAAAGAAAGAAGTAAGAAAGAAGTAAGAAAGAAGAAAGAAAGAAGAAAGAAGAAAGAAAGAAGTAAGAAAGAAGTAAGAAAGAAAGAAGAAAGAAGTAAGAAAGAAGTATGAAAGAAGTAAGAAAGAAGAAAGAAAGAAGAAAGAAGAAAGAAAGAAGTAAGAAAGAAGTAAGAAAGAAAGAAGAAAGAAGTAAGAAAGAAGTAAGAAAGAAGTAAGAAAGAAGAAAAAAGAAGTTAGAAAGAAGTAAGAAAGAAGTAAGAAAGAAGTAAGAAAGAAAGAAGTAAGAAAGAAGAAAGAAAGAAAGAAGAAAGAAGTAAGAAAGAATTAAGAAAGAAGTAAGAAAGAAGTAAGAAAGAAGTAAGAAAGAAGTAAGAAAGAAGTTTGAAAGAAGTAAGAAGGAATGAAGAAAGAAGTAAGAAAGAAGTAAGAAAGAAGTAAGAAGGAGTGAAGAAAGAAGTAAGAAAGAAGTAAGAAAGAAGTAAGAAAGAAGTACGAAAGAAGTAAGAAAGAAGTAAGAAAGAAAGAAGTAAGAAAGAAGTAAGAAAGAAGTAAGAAAGAAGTAAGAAAGAAGTAAGAAAGAAAGAAGAAAGAAGTAAGAAAGAAGTAAGAAAGAAGTAAGAAAGAAGAAAAAAGAAGTTAGAATGAACTAAGAAAGAAGTAATAAAGAAGTAAGAAAGAAGAAAGAAAGAAGTAAGAAACAAGAAAGAAAGAAGTAAGAAAGAAGTAAGAAAGAAGTAAGAAAGAAGTAAGAAAGAAAGAAGAAAGAAGTAAGAAAGAAGTAAGAAAGAAGAAAGAAAGAAGTAAGAAAGAAGAAAGGAAGAAGTAAGAAAGAAGTAAGAAAGAAGTAAGAAAGAAGTAAAAAAGAAAGAAGAAAGAAGTAAGAAAGAAGAATGAATGAAGTAAGAAAGAAAGAAGAAAGAAGTAAGAAAGAAGGAAGAAAGAAGTAAGAAAGAAGAAAGAAAGAAAGAAGAAAGAAGTAAGAAAGAAGAAAGAAGAAAGAAAGAAGACAGAAGAAAGAAAGAAGTAAGAAAGAAGTAAGAAAGAAAGAAGAAAGAAGTAAGAAAGAAGTAAGAAAGAAAGAAGAAAGAAGTAAGAAAGAAGTAAGAAAGAAGTAAGAAAGAAGAAAAAAGAAGTTAGAAAGAAGTAAGAAAGAAGTAAGAAAGAAGTAGGAAGAAAGAAGTAAGAAAGAAGAAAGAAAGAAAGAAGAAAGAAGTAAGAAAGAATTAAGAAAGAAGTAAGAAAGAAGTAAGAAAGAAGTAAGAAAGAAGTTAGAAAGAAGTAAGAAAGAAGTAAGAAAGAAAGAAGAAAAAAGAAAGAAAGAAGTAAGAAAGAAGAAAGAAAGAAGAAAGAAGTAAGAAAGAAGTAAGAAAGAAGTAAGAAAAAAAAAAAAGAAAGAAGTAAGAAAGAATTAAGAAAGAAGTAAGAAAGAAATAAGAAAGAAGAAAAAAGAAGTTAGAAAGAAGTAAGAAAGAAGTAAGAAAGAAGTAAGAAAGAAGAAAGATGAAAGAAAGAAGAAAGAAAGAAGTAAGAAAGAAGAAAGAAAGAAGTAAGAAATAAGTAAGAAAGTAGTAAGAAAGAAGTAAGAAAGAAGTAAGAAAGAAAGAAGAAAGAAGTAAGAAAGAAGTAAGAAAGAAGTAAGAAAGAAGTAAGAAAGAAAGAAGTAAGAAATAAGAAAGAAAGAAAGAAGAAAGAAGTAAGAAAGAATTAAGAAAGAAGTAAGAAAGAAGTAAGAAAGAAGTAAGAAAGAAGTAAGAAGGAGTGAAGAAAGAAGTAAGAAAGAAGTAAGAAAGAAGTAAGAAAGAAGTACGAAAGAAGTACGAAAGAAGAAAGAAAGAAGTAAGAAAGAAGTAAGAAAGAAGTAAGAAAGAAGTAAGAAAGAAGTAAGAAAGAAAGAAGAAAGAAGTAAGAAAGAAGTAAGAAAGAAGTAAGAAAGAAGAAAAAAGTATTTAGAATGAAGTAAGAAAGAAGTAATAAAGAAGTAAGAAAGAAGAAAGAAAGAAGTAAGAAAGAAGAAAGAAAGAAGTAAGAAAGAAGTAAGAAAGAAGTAAGAAAGAAGTAAGAAAGAAAGAAGAAAGAAGTAAGAAAGAAGTAAGAAAGAAGAAAGAAAGAAGTAAGAAAGAAGAAAGGAAGAAGTAAGAAAGAAGTAAGAAAGAAGTAAGAAAGAAGTAAAAAAGAAAGAAGAAAGAAGTAAGAAAGAAGTATGAATGAAGTAAGAAAGAAAGAAGAAAGAAGTAAGAAAGAAGTAAGAAAGAAGAAAGAAAGAAGTAAGAAAGAAGTAAGAAAGAAAGAAGAAAGAAGTAAGAAAGAAGTAAGAAAGAAGAAAGAAAGAAGACAGAAGAAAGAAAGAAGTAAGAAAGAAGAAAGAAAGAAAAAAGAAAGAAGTAAGAAAGAAGTGAGAAAGAAGTAAGAAAGAAGAAAGAAAGAAGAAAGAAGAAAGAAAGAAGTAAGAAAGAAGTAAGAAAGAAAGAAGAAAGAAGTAAGAAAGAAGTAAGAAAGAAGTAAGAAAGAAGAAAAAAGAAGTTAGAAAGAAGTAAGAAAGAAGTAAGAAAGAAGTAAGAAAGAAAGAAATAAGAAAGAAGAAAGAAAGAAAGAAGAAAGAAGTAAGAAAGAATTAAGAAAGAAGTAAGAAAGAAGTAAGAAAGAAGTAAGAAAGAAGTTTGAAAGAAGTAAGAAGGAATGAAGAAAGAAGTAAGAAAGAAGTAAGAAAGAAGTAAGAAAGTAGTAAGAAAGTAGTAAGAAAGAAGAAAGAAAGAAGTAAGAAAGAAGTCAGAAAGAAGTAAGAAAGAAAGAAGAAAAAAGAAAGAAAGAAGTAAGAAAGAAGAAAGAAAATAGAAAGAAGTAAGAAAGAAGTAAGAAAGAAGTAAGAAAAAAAAAAGAAATAAGTAAGAAAGAAGTAAGAAAGAAGTAAGAAAGAAATAAGAAAGAAGGAAGAAAGAAAGAAGTTAGAAAGAAGTAAGAAAGAAGTAAGAAAGAAGAAAGAAGTAAGAAAGAAGTAAGAAAGGAGTAAGAAAGAAGTAAGAAAGAAGTAAGAAAGAAGTAAGAAAGAAAGAAGAAAGAAAGAAGAAAGAAGTAAGAAAGAAGTAAGAAAGAAGAAAAAAGAAGTTAGAATGAAGTAAGAGAGAAGTAAGAAAGAAGTAAGAAAGAAGAAAGAAAGAAGTAAGAAAGAAGAAAGAAAGAAGTAAGAAAAAAGAAAGAAAGAAGTAAGAAAGAAGTAAGAAAGAAGTAAGAAAGAAAGAATAAAGAAGTAAGAAAGAAGTATGAAAGAAGTAAGAAAGAAAGAAGAAAGAAGAAAGAAGCAAGAAAGAAGAAAGAAAGAAGTAAGAAAGAAGTAAGAAAGAAGAAAGTAGTAAGAAATAAGTAAGAAATAAGTAAGAAAGAAGTAAGAAAGAAGTAAGAAAGAAGTAAGAAAGAAGTAAGAAAGAAGTAAGAAAGTAGTAAGAAAGTAGTAAGAAAGAAGAAAGAAAGAAGTAAGAAAGAAGAAAGAAGGAAGATAGAAGTAAGAAAGAAGAAAGAAAGAAGTAAGAAAGAAGTAAGAAAGAAGTAAGAAAGAAGAAAGAAAGAAGTAAGAAAGAAGTAAGAAAGAAGTAAGAAAGAAGTAAGAAAGAAGTAAGAAAGAAGTAAGAAAGAAGAAAGAAAAAGAAGTAAGAAGGAATGAAGAAAGAAGTAAGAAAGAAGTAAGAAAGAAGTAAGAAAGAAGGAAGAAAGAAGGAAGAAAGAAGTAAGAAAGAAGTAAGAAAGAAGTAAGAAAGAAAGAAGAAAAAAGAAAGAAAGAAGTAAGAAAGAAGTAAGAAAGAAGAAAGAAAGAAGAAAGAAGAAAGAAAGAAGTAAGAAAGAAGTAAGAAAGAAAGAAGAAAGAAGTAAGAAAGAAGTATGAAAGAAGTAAGAAAGAAGAAAGAAAGAAGAAAGAAGAAAGAAAGAAGTAAGAAAGAAGTAAGAAAGAAAGAAGAAAGAAGTAAGAAAGAAGTAAGAAAGAAGTAAGAAAGAAGAAAAAAGAAGTTAGAAAGAAGTAAGAAAGAAGTAAGAAAGAAGTAAGAAAGAAAGAAGTAAGAAAGAAGAAAGAAAGAAAGAAGAAAGAAGTAAGAAAGAATTAAGAAAGAAGTAAGAAAGAAGTAAGAAAGAAGTAAGAAGGAGTGAAGAAAGAAGTAAGAAAGAAGTAAGAAAGAAGTAACAAAGAAGTAAGAAAGAAAGACGTAAGAAAGAAGTAAGAAAGAAGTACGAAAGAAGTAAGAAAGAAGTAAGAAAGAAGTAAGAAAGAAGAAAGAAAGAAGTTAGAAAGAAGTAAGAAAGAAGTAAGAAAGAAGAAAGAAGTAAGAAAGAAGTAATAAAGAAGTAAGAAAGAAGTAAGAAAGAAGTAAGAAAGAAGTAAGAAAGAAGTAAGAAAGAAGTAAGAAAGAAGTAAGAAAGTAGTAAGAAAGTAGTAAGAATGAAGAAAGAAAGAAGTAAGAAAGAAGAAAGAAGGAAGAAAGAAAGAAGTAAGAAAGAAGAAAGAAAGAAGTAAGAAAGAAGTAAGAAAGAAGTAAGAAAGAAGAAAGAAGTAAGAAAGAAGAAAGAAAGAAGTAAGAAAGAAGAAAGAAAGAAAGAAGTAAGAAGGAATGAAGAAAGAAGAAAGAAGTAAGAAAGAAGTAAGAAAGAAGTAAGAAAGAAGTAAGAAGGAGTGAAGAAAGAAGTAAGAAAGAAGTAAGAAAGAAGTAAGAAAGAAGTACGAAAGAAGTAAGAAAGAAGTAAGAAAGAAAGAAGTAAGAAAGAAGTAAGAAAGAAGTACGAAAGAAGTAAGAAAGAAGTAAGAAAGAAAGAAGAAAGAAAGAAGTTAGAAAGAAGTAAGAAAGAAGTAAGAAAGAAGAAAGAAGTAAGAAAGAAAGAAGTAAGAAAGAAGAAACAAAGAAAGAAGACAGAAGTAAGAAAGAATTAAGAAAGAAGTAAGAAAGAAGTAAGAAAGAAGTAAGAAAGAAGTAAGAAAGAAGTAAGAAAGAAGTAAGAAAGAAGTTTGAAAGAAGTAAGAAGGAATGAAGAAAGAAGTAAGAAAGAAGTAAGAAAGAAGTAAGAAGGAGTGAAGAAAGAAGTAAGAAAGAAGTAAGAAAGAAGTAAGAAAGAAGTACGAAAGAAGTAAGAAAGAAGTAAGAAAGAAAGAAGTAAGAAAGAAGTAAGAAAGAAGTAAGAAAGAAGTAAGAAAGAAGTAAGACAGAAAGAAGAAAGAAGTAAGAAATAAGTAAGAAAGAAGTAAGAAAGAAGAAAAAAGTAGTTAGAAAGAAGTAAGAAAGAAGTAATAAAGAAGTAAGAAAGAAGAAAGAAAGAAGTAAGAAAGAAGAAAGAAAGAAGTAAGAAAGAAGTAAGAAAGAAGTAAGAAAGAAGTAAGAAAGAAAGAAGAAAGAAGTAAGAAAGAAGTAAGAAAGAAGAAAGAAAGAAGTAAGAAAGAAGAAAGGAAGAAGTAAGAAAGAAGTAAGAAAGAAGTAAGAAAGAAGTAAAAAAGAAAGAAGAAAGAAGTAAGAAAGAAGTATGAATGAAGTAAGAAAGAAAGAAGAAAGAAGTAAGAAAGAAGTAAGAAAGAAGTAAGAAAGAAGTAAGAAAGAAGTAAGAAAGAAAGAAGAAAGAAGTAAGAAAGAAGTAAGAAAGAAGAAAGAAAGAAGACAGAAGAAAGAAAGAAGTAAGAAAAAAGTAAGAAAGAAAGAAGAAAGAGGTAAGAAAGAAGTAAGAAAGAAGTAAGAAAGAAGTAAGAAAGAAAGAAGTAAGAAAGAAGAAAGAAAAAAAAAAAAGAAGTAAGAAAGAAGTAAGAAAGAAGTAAGAAAGAAATAAGAAAGAAGAAAAAAGAAGTTAGAAAGAAGTAAGAAAGAAGTAAGAAAGAAGTAAGAAAGAAGAAAGAAAGATGTAAGAAAGTAGTAAGAAAGAAGAAAGAAAGAAGTAAGAAAGAAGAAAGAAAGAAGAAAGAAAGAAGTAAGAATGAAGAAAGAAAGAAGTAAGAAAGAAGTAAGAAAGAAGTAAAAAAGAAGTAAGAAAGAAGTAAGAAAGAAAGAAGAAAGAAGTAAGAAAGAAGTAAGAAAGAAGTAAGAAAGAAGTAAGAAAGAAAGAAGTAAGAAAGAAGAAAGAAAGAAAGAAGAAAGTAGTAAGAAAGAATTAAGAAAGAAGTAAGAAAGAAGTAAGAAAGAAGTAAGAAAGAAGTAAGAAAGAAGTAAGAAAGAAGTTTGAAAGAAATAAGAAGTAATGAAGAAAGAAGTAAGAAAGAAGTAAGAAAGAAGTAAGAAAGAAGTAAGAAAGAAAGAAGAAAGAAGTAAGAAAGAAGTAAGAAAGAAGTAAAAAAGAAGTAAGAAAGAAGTAAGAAAGAAAGAAGAAAGAAGTATGAATGAAGTAAGAAAGAAAGAAGAAAGAAGTAAGAAAGAAGTAAGAAAGAAGTAAGAAAGAAGTAAGAAAGAAGTAAGAAAGAAGTAAGAAAGAAGTAAGAAAGAAGTACGAAAGAAGTAAGAAAGAAGTAAGAAAGAAAGAAGTAAGAAAGAAGTAAGAAAGAAGTAAGAAAGAAGTAAGAAAGAAGTAAGAAAGAAAGAAGAAAGAAGTAAGAAAGAAGTAAGAAAGAAGTAAGAAAGAAGAAAAAAGAAGTTAGAATGAACTAAGAAAGAAGTAATAAAGAAGTAAGAAAGAAGAAAGAAAGAAGTAAGAAAGAAGAAAGAAAGAAAGAAGAAAGAAGTAAGAAAGAAGAAAGAAAGAAGTAAGAAAGAAGAAAGGAAGAAGTAAGAAAGAAGTAAGAAAGAAGTAAGAAAGAAGTAAAAAAGAAAGAAGAAAGAAGTAAGAAAGAAGAATGAATGAAGTAAGAAAGAAAGAAGAAAGAAGTAAGAAAGAAGTAAGAAAGAAGTAAGAAAGAAGAAAGAAAGAAGAAAGAAGTAAGAAAGAAGAATGAAGAAAGAAAGAAGACAGAAGAAAGAAAGAAGTAAGAAAGAAGTAAGAAAGAAAGAAGAAAGAAGTAAGA
This sequence comes from Columba livia, assembly GCF_036013475.1. NCBI lineage: Eukaryota > Metazoa > Chordata > Aves > Columbiformes > Columbidae > Columba > Columba livia. The sequence goes on along the minus strand of NW_027043597.1, from coordinate 33,076 downwards.
AAGAAGTAAGAAAGAAGTAAGAAAGAAGACAGAAAGAAGAAAGAAGAAAGAAAGAAGTAAGAAAGAAGTAAGAAAGAAAGAAGTAAGAAAGAAGTAAGAAAGAAGTACGAAAGAAGTAAGAAAGAAGTAAGAAAGAAAGAAGAAAGAAAGAAGTTAGAAAGAAGTAAGAAAGAAGTAAGAAAGAAGAAAGAAGTAAGAAAGAAGTAAGAAAGAAGTAAGAAAGAAGTAAGAAATAAGTAAGAAAGAAGTAAGAAAGACGTAAGAAAGAAAGAAGAAAGAAGTAAGAAAGAAGTAAGAAAGAAGTAAGAAAGAAGAAAAAAGAAGTTAGAATGAAGTAAGAAAGAAGTAAGAAAGAAGTAAGAAAGAAGCAAGAAAGAAGTAAGAAAAAAGAAAGAAAGAAGTAAGAAAGAAGTAAGAAAGAAGTAAGAAAGAAGTAAGAAAGAAGTAAGAAAGAAAGAATAAAGAAGTAAGAAAGAAGTATGAAAGAAGTAAGAAAGAAAGAAGAAAGAAGAAAGAAGCAAGAAAGAAGAAAGAAAGAAGTAAGAAAGAAGTAAGAAAGAAGAAAGTAGTAAGAAATAAGTAAGAAATAAGTAAGAAAGAAGTAAGAAAGAAGTAAGAAAGAAGGAAGAAAGAAGTAAGAAAGAAGTAAGAAAGTAGTAAGAAAGTAGTAAGAAAGAAGAAAGAAAGAAGTAAGAAAGAAGAAATAAGGAAGATAGAAAGAAGTAAGAAAGAAGAAAGAAAGAAGTAAGAAAGAGGTAAGAAAGAAGTAAGAAAGAAGTAAGAAAGAAGTAAGAAAGAAGTAAGAAAGAAGTAAGAAAGAAGTAAGAAAGAAGTAAGAAAGAAGTAAGAAAGAAGAAAGAAAGAAGAAAGAAGAAAGAAAGAAGTAAGAAAGAAGTAAGAAAGAAAGAAGAAAGAAGTAAGAAAGAAGTATGAAAGAAGTAAGAAAGAAGAAAGAAAGAAGAAAGAAGAAAGAAAGAAGTAAGAAAGAAGTAAGAAAGAAAGAAGAAAGAAGTAAGAAAGAAGTAAGAAAGAAGTAAGAAAGAAGAAAAAAGAAGTTAGAAAGAAGTAAGAAAGAAGTAAGAAAGAAGTAAGAAAGAAAGAAGTAAGAAAGAAGAAAGAAAGAAAGAAGAAAGAAGTAAGAAAGAATTAAGAAAGAAGTAAGAAAGAAGTAAGAAAGAAGTAAGAAAGAAGTTTGAAAGAAGTAAGAAGGAATGAAGAAAGAAGTAAGAAAGAAGTAAGAAAGAAGTAAGAAAGAAGTAAGAAGGAGTGAAGAAAGAAGTAAGAAAGAAGTAAGAAAGAAGTAACAAAGAAGTAAGAAAGAAAGAAGTAAGAAAGAAGTAAGAAAGAAGTTAGAAAGAAGTAAGAAAGAAGTAAGAAAGAAGTAAGAAAGAAGAAATAAGTAAGAAAGAAGTAAGAAAGAAGAAAGAAGTAAGAAAGAAGTAAGAAAGAAGTAAGAAAGAAGTGAGAAAGAAGTAAGAAAGAAGTAAGAAAGAAGTAAGAAAGTAGTAAGAAAGTAGTAAGAATGAAGAAAGAAAGAAGTAAGAAAGAAGAAAGAAGGAAGAAAGAAAGAAGTAAGAAAGAAGAAAGAAAGAAGTAAGAAAGAAGTAAAAAAGAAGTAAGAAAGAAGAAAGAAGTAAGAAAGAAGAAAGAAAGAAGTAAGAAAGAAGAAAGAAAGAAAGAAGTAAGAAGGAATGAAGAAAGAAGAAAGAAGTAAGAAAGAAGTAAGAAAGAAGTAAGAAAGAAGTAAGAAAGAAGTAAGAAGGAGTGAAGAAAGAAGTAAGAAAGAAGTAAGAAAGAAGTAAGAAAGAAGTACGAAAGAAGTAAGAAAGAAGTAAGAAAGAAAGAAGTAAGAAAGAAGTAAGAAAGAAGTACGAAAGAAGTAAGAAAGAAGTAAGAAAGAAAGAAGAAAGAAAGAAGTTAGAAAGAAGTAAGAAAGAAGTAAGAAAGAAGAAAGAAGTAAGAAAGAAAGAAGTAAGAAAGAAGAAAGAAAGAAAGAAGAAAGAAGTAAGAAAGAATTAAGAAAGAAGTAAGAAAGAAGTAAGAAAGAAGTAAGAAAGAAGTAAGAAAGAAGTAAGAAAGAAGTAAGAAGGAATGAAGAAAGAAGTAAGAAAGAAGTAAGAAAGAAGTAAGAAGGAGTGAAGAAAGAAGTAAGAAAGAAGAAAGAAAGAAGTAAGAAAGAAGTACGAAAGAAGTAAGAAAGAAGTAAGAAAGAAAGAAGTAAGAAAGAAGTAAGAAAGAAGTAAGAAAGAAGTAAGAAAGAAGTAAGAAAGAAAGAAGAAAGAAGTAAGAAAGAAGTAAGAAAGAAGTAAGAAAGAAAAAAAAAGTAGTTAGAATGAAGTAAGAAAGAAGTAATAAAGAAGTAAGAAAGAAGAAAGAAAGAAGTAAGAAAGAAGAAAGAAAGAAGTAAGAAAGAAGTAAGAAAGAAGTAAGAAAGAAGTAAGAAAGAAGTAAGAAAGAAGAAAAAAGAAGTTAGAATGAAGTAAGAAAGAAGTAAGAAAGAAGTAAGAAAGAAGAAAGAAAGAAGAAAGAAGAAAGAAAGAAGTAAGAAAAAAGAAAGAAAGAAGTAAGAAAGAAGTAAGAAAGAAGTAAGAAAGAAAGAATAAAGAAGTAAGAAAGAAGTATGAAAGAAGTAAGAAAGAAAGAAGAAAGAAGAAAGAAGCAAGAAAGAAGAAAGAAAGAAGTAAGAAAGAAGTAAGAAAGAAGAAAGTAGTAAGAAATAAGTAAGAAAGAAGTAAGAAAGAAGTAAGAAAGAAGTAAGAAAGAAGTAAGAAAGAAGTAAGAAAGAAGTAAGAAAGTAGTAAGAAAGTAGTAAGAAAGAAGAAAGAAAGAAGTAAGAAAGAAGAAATAAGGAAGATAGAAAGAAGTAAGAAAGAAGAAAGAAAGAAGTAAGAAAGAAGTTAGAAAGAAGTAAGAAAGAAGAAAGAAAGAAGTAAGAAAGAGGTAAGAAAGAAGTAAGAAAGAAGTAAGAAAGAAGTAAGAAAGAAGAAAGAAAAGGAAGTAAGAAGGAATGAAGAAAGAAGTAAGAAAGAAGTAAGAAAGAAGTAAGAAAGAAGTAAGAAAGAAGTAAGAAAGAAAGAAGAAAAAAGAAAGAAAGAAGTAAGAAAGAAGTAAGAAAGAAGAAAGAAAGAAGAAAGAAGAAAGAAAGAAGTAAGAAAGAAGTAAGAAAGAAAGAAGAAAGAAGTAAGAAAGAAGTATGAAAGAAGTAAGAAAGAAGAAAGAAAGAAGAAAGAAGAAAGAAAGAAGTAAGAAAGAAGTAAGAAAGAAAGAAGAAAGAAGTAAGAAAGAGGTAAGAAAGAAGTAAGAAAGAAGAAAAAAGAAGTTAGAAAGAAGTAAGAAAGAAGTAAAAAAGAAGTAAGAAAGAAAGAAGTAAGAAGGAAGAAAGAAAGAAAGAAGAAAGAAGTAAGAAAGAATTAAGAAAGAAGTAAGAAAGAAGTAAGAAAGAAGTAAGAAAGAAGTTTGAAAGAAGTTTGAAAGAAGTAAGAAGGAATGAAGAAAGAAGTAAGAAAGAAGTAAGAAAGAAGTAAGAAGGAGTGAAGAAAGAAGTAAGAAAGAAGTAAGAAAGAAGTAAGAAAGAAGTAAGAAAGAAGTAAGAAAGAAGTAAGAAAGAAGTACGAAAGAAGTAAGAAAGAAGTAAGAAAGAAAGAAGTAAGAAAGAAGTAAGAAAGAAGAAAGAAAGAAGTAAGAAAGAAGTAAGAAAGAAAGAAGAAAGAAGTAAGAAAGAAGTAAGAAAGAAGTAAGAAAGAAGAAAAAAGTAGTTAGAATGAAGTAAGAAAGAAGTAATAAAGAAGTAAGAAAGAAGAAAGAAAGAAGTAAGAAAGAAGAAAGAAAGAAGTAAGAAAGAAGTAAGAAAGAAGTAAGAAGGAATGAAGAAAGAAGTAAGAAAGAAGAAAAAAGAAGTTAGAATGAAGTAAGAAAGAAGTAAGAAAGAAGTAAGAAAGAAGAAAGAAAGAAGTAAGAAAGAAGAAAGAAAGAAGTAAGAAAAAAGAAAGAAAGAAGTAAGAAAGAAGTAAGAAAGAAGTAAGAAAGAAAGAATAAAGAAGTAAGAAAGAAGTATGAAAGAAGTAAGAAAGAAAGAAGAAAGAAGAAAGAAGCAAGAAAGAAGAAAGAAAGAAGTAAGAAAGAAGTAAGAAAGAAGAAAGTAGTAAGAAATAAGTAAGAAATAAGTAAGAAAGAAGTAAGAAAGAAGTAAGAAAGAAGTAAGAAAGAAGTAAGAAAGAAGTAAGAAAGTAGTAAGAAAGTAGTAAGAAAGAAGAAAGAAAGAAGTAAGAAAGAAGAAATAAGGAAGATAGAAAGAAGTAAGAAAGAAGAAAGAAAGAAGTAAGAAAGAAGTAAGAAAGAAGTAAGAAAGAAGAAAGAAAGAAGTAAGAAAGAGGTAAGAAAGAAGTAAGAAAAAAGTAAGAAAGAAGTAAGAAAGAAGTAAGAAAGAAGAAAGAAAAAGAAGTAAGAAGGAATGAAGAAAGAAGTAAGAAAGAAGTAAGAAAGAAGTAAGAAAGAAGTAAGAAAGAAGTAAGAAAGAAGTAAGAAAGAAGTAAGAAACAAGTAAGAAAGAAAGAAGAAAAAAGAAAGAAAGAAGTAAGAAAGAAGTAAGAAAGAAGAAAGAAAGAAGAAAGAAGAAAGAAAGAAGAAAGAAAGAAGTAAGAAAGAAATAAGAAAGAAAGAAGAAAGAAGTAAGAAAGAAGTAAGAAAGTAGTAAGAAAGTAGTAAGAAAGAAGAAAAAAGAAGTTAGAAAGAAGTAAGAAAGAAGTAAGAAAGAAGTAAGAAAGAAAGAAGTAAGAAAGAAGAAAGAAAGAAAGAAGAAAGAAGTAAGAAAGAATTAAGAAAGAAGTAAGAAAGAAGTAAGAAAGAAGTAAGAAAGAAGTTTGAAAGAAGTAAGAAGGAATGAAGAAAGAAGTAAGAAAGAAGTAAGAAAGAAGTAAGAAAGAAGTAAGAAGGAGTGAAGAAAGAAGTAAGAAAGAAGTAAGAAAGAAGTAACAAAGAAGTAAGAAAGAAAGAAGTAAGAAAGAAGTAAGAAAGAAGTTAGAAAGAAGTAAGAAAGAAGTAAGAAAGAAGTAAGAAAGAAGAAAGAAAGAAGTTAGAAAGAAGTAAGAAAGAAGTAAGAAAGAAGAAAGAAGTAAGAAAAAAGTAAGAAAGAAGTAAGAAAGAAGTAAGAAAGAAGTAAGAAAGAAGTAAGAAAGAAGTAAGAAAGAAGTAAGAAAGTAGTAAGAAAGTAGTAAGAATGAAGAAAGAAAGAAGTAAGAAAGAAGAAAGAAGGAAGAAAGAAAGAAGTAAGAAAGAAGAAAGAAAGAAGTAAGAAAGAAGTAAGAAAGAAGTAAGAAAGAAGAAAGAAGTAAGAAAGAAGAAAGAAAGAAGTAAGAAAGAAGTAAGAAAGAAAGAAGAAAGAAGTAAGAAAGAAGTAAGAAAGAAGTAAGAAAGAAGAAAAAAGTAGTTAGAATGAAGTAAGAAAGAAGTAATAAAGAAGTAAGAAAGAAGAAAGAAAGAAGTAAGAAAGAAGAAAGAAAGAAGTAAGAAAGAAGTAAGAAAGAAGTAAGAAGGAATGAAGAAAGAAGTAAGAAAGAAGAAAAAAGAAGTTAGAATGAAGTAAGAAAGAAGTAAGAAAGAAGTAAGAAAGAAGAAAGAAAGAAGTAAGAAAGAAGAAAGAAAGAAGTAAGAAAAAAGAAAGAAAGAAGTAAGAAAGAAGAAAGAAAGAAAGAAGAAAGAAGTAAGAAAGAATTAAGAAAGAAGTAAGAAAGAAGTAAGAAAGAAGTAAGAAAGAAGTTTGAAAGAAGTAAGAAGGAATGAAGAAAGAAGTAAGAAAGAAGTAAGAAAGAAGTAAGAAAGAAGTAAGAAGGAGTGAAGAAAGAAGTAAGAAAGAAGTAAGAAAGAAGTAACAAAGAAGTAAGAAAGAAAGAAGTAAGAAAGAAGTAAGAAAGAAGTTAGAAAGAAGTAAGAAAGAAGTAAGAAAGAAGTAAGAAAGAAGAAATAAGTAAGAAAGAAGTAAGAAAGAAGAAAGAAGTAAGAAAGAAGTAAGAAAGAAGTAAGAAAGAAGTGAGAAAGAAGTAAGAAAGAAGTAAGAAAGAAGTAAGAAAGTAGTAAGAAAGTAGTAAGAATGAAGAAAGAAAGAAGTAAGAAAGAAGAAAGAAGGAAGAAAGAAAGAAGTAAGAAAGAAGAAAGAAAGAAGTAAGAAAGAAGTAAAAAAGAAGTAAGAAAGAAGAAAGAAGTAAGAAAGAAGAAAGAAAGAAGTAAGAAAGAAGAAAGAAAGAAAGAAGTAAGAAGGAATGAAGAAAGAAGAAAGAAGTAAGAAAGAAGTAAGAAAGAAGTAAGAAAGAAGTAAGAAAGAAGTAAGAAGGAGTGAAGAAAGAAGTAAGAAAGAAGTAAGAAAGAAGTAAGAAAGAAGTAAGAAAGAAGTAAGAAAGAAAGAAGTAAGAAAGAAGTAAGAAAGAAGTACGAAAGAAGTAAGAAAGAAGTAAGAAAGAAAGAAGAAAGAAAGAAGTTAGAAAGAAGTAAGAAAGAAGTAAGAAAGAAGAAAGAAGTAAGAAAGAAAGAAGTAAGAAAGAAGAAAGAAAGAAAGAAGAAAGAAGTAAGAAAGAATTAAGAAAGAAGTAAGAAAGAAGTAAGAAAGAAGTAAGAAAGAAGTAAGAAAGAAGTAAGAAAGAAGTAAGAAGGAATGAAGAAAGAAGTAAGAAAGAAGTAAGAAAGAAGTAAGAAGGAGTGAAGAAAGAAGTAAGAAAGAAGAAAGAAAGAAGTAAGAAAGAAGTACGAAAGAAGTAAGAAAGAAGTAAGAAAGAAAGAAGTAAGAAAGAAGTAAGAAAGAAGTAAGAAAGAAGTAAGAAAGAAGTAAGAAAGAAAGAAGAAAGAAGTAAGAAAGAAGTAAGAAAGAAGTAAGAAAGAAAAAAAAAGTAGTTAGAATGAAGTAAGAAAGAAGTAATAAAGAAGTAAGAAAGAAGAAAGAAAGAAGTAAGAAAGAAGAAAGAAAGAAGTAAGAAAGAAGTAAGAAAGAAGTAAGAAAGAAGTAAGAAAGAAGTAAGAAAGAAGAAAAAAGAAGTTAGAATGAAGTAAGAAAGAAGTAAGAAAGAAGTAAGAAAGAAGAAAGAAAGAAGAAAGAAGAAAGAAAGAAGTAAGAAAAAAGAAAGAAAGAAGTAAGAAAGAAGTAAGAAAGAAGTAAGAAAGAAAGAATAAAGAAGTAAGAAAGAAGTATGAAAGAAGTAAGAAAGAAAGAAGAAAGAAGAAAGAAGCAAGAAAGAAGAAAGAAAGAAGTAAGAAAGAAGTAAGAAAGAAGAAAGTAGTAAGAAATAAGTAAGAAAGAAGTAAGAAAGAAGTAAGAAAGAAGTAAGAAAGAAGTAAGAAAGAAGTAAGAAAGAAGTAAGAAAGTAGTAAGAAAGTAGTAAGAAAGAAGAAAGAAAGAAGTAAGAAAGAAGAAATAAGGAAGATAGAAAGAAGTAAGAAAGAAGAAAGAAAGAAGTAAGAAAGAAGTTAGAAAGAAGTAAGAAAGAAGAAAGAAAGAAGTAAGAAAGAGGTAAGAAAGAAGTAAGAAAGAAGTAAGAAAGAAGTAAGAAAGAAGAAAGAAAAGGAAGTAAGAAGGAATGAAGAAAGAAGTAAGAAAGAAGTAAGAAAGAAGTAAGAAAGAAGTAAGAAAGAAGTAAGAAAGAAAGAAGAAAAAAGAAAGAAAGAAGTAAGAAAGAAGTAAGAAAGAAGAAAGAAAGAAGAAAGAAGAAAGAAAGAAGTAAGAAAGAAGTAAGAAAGAAAGAAGAAAGAAGTAAGAAAGAAGTATGAAAGAAGTAAGAAAGAAGAAAGAAAGAAGAAAGAAGAAAGAAAGAAGTAAGAAAGAAGTAAGAAAGAAAGAAGAAAGAAGTAAGAAAGAGGTAAGAAAGAAGTAAGAAAGAAGAAAAAAGAAGTTAGAAAGAAGTAAGAAAGAAGTAAAAAAGAAGTAAGAAAGAAAGAAGTAAGAAGGAAGAAAGAAAGAAAGAAGAAAGAAGTAAGAAAGAATTAAGAAAGAAGTAAGAAAGAAGTAAGAAAGAAGTAAGAAAGAAGTTTGAAAGAAGTTTGAAAGAAGTAAGAAGGAATGAAGAAAGAAGTAAGAAAGAAGTAAGAAAGAAGTAAGAAGGAGTGAAGAAAGAAGTAAGAAAGAAGTAAGAAAGAAGTAAGAAAGAAGTAAGAAAGAAGTAAGAAAGAAGTACGAAAGAAGTAAGAAAGAAGTAAGAAAGAAAGAAGTAAGAAAGAAGTAAGAAAGAAGAAAGAAAGAAGTAAGAAAGAAGTAAGAAAGAAAGAAGAAAGAAGTAAGAAAGAAGTAAGAAAGAAGTAAGAAAGAAGAAAAAAGTAGTTAGAATGAAGTAAGAAAGAAGTAATAAAGAAGTAAGAAAGAAGAAAGAAAGAAGTAAGAAAGAAGAAAGAAAGAAGTAAGAAAGAAGTAAGAAAGAAGTAAGAAGGAATGAAGAAAGAAGTAAGAAAGAAGAAAAAAGAAGTTAGAATGAAGTAAGAAAGAAGTAAGAAAGAAGTAAGAAAGAAGAAAGAAGTAAGAAAGAAGAAAGAAAGAAGTAAGAAAAAAGAAAGAAAGAAGTAAGAAAGAAGTAAGAAAGAAGTAAGAAAGAAAGAATAAAGAAGTAAGAAAGAAGTATGAAAGAAGTAAGAAAGAAAGAAGAAAGAAGAAAGAAGCAAGAAAGAAGAAAGAAAGAAGTAAGAAAGAAGTAAGAAAGAAGAAAGTAGTAAGAAATAAGTAAGAAATAAGTAAGAAAGAAGTAAGAAAGAAGTAAGAAAGAAGTAAGAAAGAAGTAAGAAAGAAGTAAGAAAGTAGTAAGAAAGTAGTAAGAAAGAAGAAAGAAAGAAGTAAGAAAGAAGAAATAAGGAAGATAGAAAGAAGTAAGAAAGAAGAAAGAAAGAAGTAAGAAAGAAGTAAGAAAGAAGTAAGAAAGAAGAAAGAAAGAAGTAAGAAAGAGGTAAGAAAGAAGTAAGAAAAAAGTAAGAAAGAAGTAAGAAAGAAGTAAGAAAGAAGAAATAAAAAGAAGTAAGAAGGAATGAAGAAAGAAGTAAGAAAGAAGTAAGAAAGAAGTAAGAAAGAAGTAAGAAAGAAGTAAGAAAGAAGTAAGAAAGAAGTAAGAAACAAGTAAGAAAGAAAGAAGAAAAAAGAAAGAAAGAAGTAAGAAAGAAGTAAGAAAGAAGAAAGAAAGAAGAAAGAAGAAAGAAAGAAGAAAGAAAGAAGTAAGAAAGAAATAAGAAAGAAAGAAGAAAGAAGTAAGAAAGAAGTAAGAAAGTAGTAAGAAAGTAGTAAGAAAGAAGAAAAAAGAAGTTAGAAAGAAGTAAGAAAGAAGTAAGAAAGAAGTAAGAAAGAAAGAAGTAAGAAAGAAGAAAGAAAGAAAGAAGAAAGAAGTAAGAAAGAATTAAGAAAGAAGTAAGAAAAAGTAAGAAAGAAGTAAGAAAGAAGTTTGAAAGAAGTAAGAAGGAATGAAGAAAGAAGTAAGAAAGAAGTAAGAAAGAAGTAAGAAAGAAGTAAGAAGGAGTGAAGAAAGAAGTAAGAAAGAAGTAAGAAAGAAGTAACAAAGAAGTAAGAAAGAAAGAAGTAAGAAAGAAGTAAGAAAGAAGTTAGAAAGAAGTAAGAAAGAAGTAAGAAAGAAGTAAGAAAGAAGAAAGAAAGAAGTTAGAAAGAAGTAAGAAAGAAGTAAGAAAGAAGAAAGAAGTAAGAAAAAAGTAAGAAAGAAGTAAGAAAGAAGTAAGAAAGAAGTAAGAAAGAAGTAAGAAAGAAGTAAGAAAGAAGTAAGAAAGTAGTAAGAAAGTAGTAAGAATGAAGAAAGAAAGAAGTAAGAAAGAAGAAAGAAGGAAGAAAGAAAGAAGTAAGAAAGAAGAAAGAAAGAAGTAAGAAAGAAGTAAGAAAGAAGTAAGAAAGAAGAAAGAAGTAAGAAAGAAGAAAGAAAGAAGTAAGAAAAAGAAAGAAAGAAAGAAGTAAGAAGGAATGAAGAAAGAAGAAAGAAGTAAGAAAGAAGTAAGAAAGAAGTAAGAAAGAAGTAAGAGAGAAGTAAGAAGGAGTGAAGAAAGAAGTAAGAAAGAAGTAAGAAAGAAGTAAGAAAGAAGTACGAAAGAAGTAAGAAAGAAGTAAGAAAGAAAGAAGTAAGAAAGAAGTAAGAAAGAAGTACGTAAGAAGTAAGAAAGAAGTAAGAAAGAAAGAAGAAAGAAAGAAGTTAGAAAGAAGTAAGAAAGAAGTAAGAAAGAAGAAAGAAGTAAGAAAGAAAGAAGTAAGAAAGAAGAAAGAAAGAAAGAAGAAAGAAGTAAGAAAGAATTAAGAAAGAAGTAAGAAAGAAGTAAGAAAGAAGTAAGAAAGAAGTAAGAAAGAAGTTTGAAAGAAGTAAGAAGGAATGAAGAAAGAAGTAAGAAAGAAGTAAGAAAGAAGTAAGAAGGAGTGAAGAAAGAAGTAAGAAAGAAGTAAGGAAGAAGTAAGAAAGAAGTACGAAAGAAGTAAGAAAGAAGTAAGAAAGAAAGAAGTAAGAAAGAAGTAAGAAAGAAGTGAGAAAGAAGTAAGAAATAAGTAAGAAAGTAAGAAGAAAGAAGTAAGAAAGAAGTAAGAAAGAAGTAAGAAAGAAGAAAAAAGTAGTTAGAATGAAGTAAGAAAGAAGTAATAAAGAAGTAAGAAAGAAGAAAGAAAGAAGTAAGAAAGAAGAAAGAAAGAAGTAAGGAAGAAGTAAGAAAGAAGTAAGAAAGAAGTAAGAAAGAAAGAAGAAAGAAGTAAGAAAGAAGTAAGAAAGAAGAAAGAAAGAAGTAAGAAAGAAGAAAGGAAGAAGTAAGAAAGAAGTAAGAAAGAAGTAAGAAAGAAGTAAAAAAGATAGAAGAAAGAAGTAAGAAAGAAGTATGAATGAAGTAAGAAAGAAAGAAGAAAGAAGTAAGAAAGAAGTAAGAAAGAAGTAAGAAAGAAGTAAGAAAGAAAGAAGAAAGAAGTAAGAAAGAAGTAAGAAAGAAGAAAGAAAGAAGACAGAAGAAAGAAAGAAGTAAGAAAGAAGTAAGAAAGAAAGAAGAAAGAGGTAAGAAAGAAGTAAGAAATAAGTAAGAAAGAAGAAAGAAAGAAGAAAGAAGAAAGAAAGAAGTAAGAAAGAAGTAAGAAAGAAAGAAGAAAGAAGTAAGAAAGAAGTAAGAAAGAAGTAAGAAAGAAGAAAAAAGAAGTTAGAAAGAAGTAAGAAAGAAGTAATAAAGAAGTAAGAAAGAAGTAAGAAAGAAAGAAGTAAGAAAGAAGAAAGAAAGAAGTAAGAAAGAAGTAAGAAAGAAATAAGAAAGAAGTAAGAAAGAAAGAAGAAAGAAGTAAGAAAGAAGAAAGAAAGAAATAAGAAAGAATAAAGGAAGAAGTAAGAAAGAAGTAAGAAAGAAGTAAGAAAGAAGTAAAAAAGAAAGAAGAAAGAAGTAAGAAAGAAGAATGAATGAAGTAAGAAAGAAAGAAGAAAGAAGTAAGAAAGAAGTAAGAAAGAAGTAAGAAAGAAGAAAGAAAGAAGAAAGAAGTAAGAAAGAAGAAAGAAGAAAGAAGGAAGACAGAAGAAAGAAAGAAGTAAGAAAGAAGTAAGAAAGAAAGAAGAAAGAAGTAAGAAAGAAGGAAGAAAGAAGTAAGAAAGAAGACAGAAAGAAGAAAGAAGAAAGAAAGAAGTAAGAAAGAAGTAAGAAAGAAAGAAGTAAGAAAGAAGTAAGAAAGAAGTACGAAAGAAGTAAGAAAGAAGTAAGAAAGAAAGAAGAAAGAAAGAAGTTAGAAAGAAGGAAGAAAGAAGTAAGAAAGAAGAAAGAAGTAAGAAAGAAGTAAGAAAGAAGTAAGAAAGAAGTAAGAAAGAAGTAAGAAAGACGTAAGAAAGAAAGAAGAAAGAAGTAAGAAAGAAGTAAGAAAGAAGTAAGAAAGAAGAAAAAAGAAGTTAGAATGAAGTAAGAAAGAAGTAAGAAAGAAGTAAGAAAGAAGTAAGAAAGAAGAAAGAAAGAAGTAAGAAAGAAGAAAGAAAGAAGTAAGAAAAAAGAAAGAAAGAAGTAAGAAAGAAGTAAGAAAGAAGTAAGAAAGAAAGAATAAAGATGTAAGAAAGAATTAAGAAAGAAGTAAGAAAGAAGTAAGAAAGAAGTAAGAAAGAAGTAAGAAAGAAGTAAGAAAGAAAGAAGAAAAAAGAAAGAAGCAAGAAAGAAGAAAGAAAGAAGTAAGAAAGAAGTAAGAAAGAAGAAAGTAGTAAGAAATAAGTAAGAAATAAGTAAGAAAGAAGTAAGAAAGAAGTAAGAAAGAAGTAAGAAAGAAGTAAGAAAGAAGTAAGAAAGTAGTAAGAAAGTAGTAAGAAAGAAGAAAGAAAGAAGTAAGAAAGAAGAAATAAGGAAGATAGAAAGAAGTAAGAAAGAAGAAAGAAAGAAGTAAGAAAGAAGTAAGAAAGAAGTAAGAAAGAAGAAAGAAAGAAGTAAGAAAGAGGTAAGAAAGAAGTAAGAAAGAAGTAAGAAAGAAGTAAGAAAGAAGTAAGAAAGAAGAAAGAAAAAGAAGTAAGAAGGAATGAAGAAAGAAGTAAGAAAGAAGTAAGAAAGAAGTAAGAAAGAAGTAAGAAAGAAGTAAGAAAGAAGTAAGAAAGAAGTAAGAAAGAAGTAAGAAAGAAGTAAGAAAGAAAGAAGAAAAAAGAAAGGAAGAAGTAAGAAAGAAGTAAGAAAGAAGAAAGAAAGAAGAAAGAAGAAAGAAAGAAGTAAGAAAGAAGTAAGAAAGAAAGAAGAAAAAAGTAAGAAAGAAGTATGAAAGAAGTAAGAAAGAAGAAAGAAAGAAGAAAGAAGAAAGAAAGAAGTAAGAAAGAAGTAAGAAAGAAAGAAGAAAGAAGTAAGAAAGAAGTAAGAAAGAAGTAAGAAAGAAGAAAAAAGAAGTTAGAAAGAAGTAAGAAAGAAGTAAGAAAGAAGTAAGAAAGAAAGAAGTAAGAAAGAAGAAAGAAAGAAAGAAGAAAGAAGTAAGAAAGAATTAAGAAAGAAGTAAGAAAGAAGTAAGAAAGAAGTAAGAAAGAAGTTTGAAAGAAGTAAGAAAGAAGTAAGAAGGAGTGAAGAAAGAAGTAAGAAAGAAGTAAGAAAGAAGTAACAAAGAAGTAAGAAAGAAAGAAGTAAGAAAGAAGTAAGAAAGAAGTTAGAAAGAAGTAAGAAAGAAGTAAGAAAGAAGTAAGAAAGAACAAAGAAGTAAGAAAGAAGTAAGAAAGAAGTAAGAAAGAAGTAAGAAGGAGTGAAGAAAGAAGTAAGAAAGAAGTAAGAAAGAAGTAAGAAAGAAGTACGAAAGAAGTAAGAAAGAAGTAAGAAAGAAAGAAGTAAGAAAGAAGTAAGAAAGAAGTACGAAAGAAGTAAGAAAGAAGTAAGAAAGAAAGAAGAAAGAAAGAAGTTAGAAAGAAGTAAGAAAGAAGTAAGAAAGAAGAAAGAAGTAAGAAAGAAAGAAGTAAGAAAGAAGAAAGAAAGAAAGAAGAAAGAAGTAAGAAAGAATTAAGAAAGAAGTAAGAAAGAAGTAAGAAAGAAGTAAGAAAGAAGTAAGAAAGAAGTAAGAAAGAAGTAAGAAGGAATGGAGAAAGAAGTAAGAAAGAAGTAAGAAAGAAGTAAGAAGGAGTGAAGAAAGAAGTAAGAAAGAAGTAAGAAAGAAGTAAGAAAGAAGTACGAAAGAAGTAAGAAAGAGGTAAGAAAGAAAGAAGTAAGAAAGAAGTAAGAAAGAAGTAAGAAAGAAGTAAGAAAGAAGTAAGAAAGAAAGAAGAAAGAAGTAAGAAAGAAGTAAGAAAGAAGTAAGAAAGAAAAAAAAAGTAGTTAGAATGAAGTAAGAAAGAAGTAATAAAGAAGTAAGAAAGAAGAAAGAAAGAAGTAAGAAAGAAGAAAGAAAGAAGTAAGAAAGAAGTAAGAAAGAAGTAAGAAAGAAGAAAAAAGAAGTAAGAAAGAATTAAGAAAGAAGTAAGAAAGAAGTAAGAAAGAAGTAAGAAAGAAGTTTGAAAGAAGTAAGAAGGAATGAAGAATGAAGTAAGAAAGAAGTAAGAAAGAAGTAAGAAAGAAGTAAGAAGGAGTGAAGAAAAAAGTAAGAAAGAAGTAAGAAAGAAGTAACAAAGAAGTAAGAAAGAAAGAAGTAAGAAAGAAGTAAGAAAGAAGTTAGAAAGAAGTAAGAAAGAAGTAAGAAAGAAGTAAGAAAGAAGAAAGAAAGAAGTTAGAAAGAAGTAAGAAAGAAGTAAGAAAGAAGAAAGAAGTAAGAAAGAAGTAAGAAAGAAGTAAGAAAGAAGTAAGAAAGAAGTAAGAAAGAAGTAAGAAAGAAGTAAGAAAGAAGTAAGAAAGTAGTAAGAAAGTAGTAAGAATGAAGAAAGAAAGAAGTAAGAAAGAAGAAAGAAGGAAGAAAGAAAGAAGTAAGAAAGAAGAAAGAAAGAAGTAAGAAAGAAGTAAGAAAGAAGTAAGAAAGAAGAAAGAAGTAAGAAAGAAGAAAGAAAGAAGTAAGAAAGAAGAAAGAAAGAAAGAAGTAAGAAGGAATGAAGAAAGAAGAAAGAAGTAAGAATGAAGTAAGAAAGAAGTAAGAAAGAAGTAAGAAGGAGTGAAGAAAGAAGTAAGAAAGAAGTAAGAAAGAAGTAAGAAAGAAGTACGAAAGAAGTAAGAAAGAAGTAAGAAAGAAAGAAGTAAGAAAGAAGTAAGAAAGAAGAAAGAAGTAAGAAAGAAAGAAGTAAGAAAGAAGAAAGAAAGAAAGAAGAAAGAAGTAAGAAAGAATTAAGAAAGAAGTAAGAAAGAAGTAAGAAAGAAGTAAGAAAGAAGTAAGAAAGAAGTAAGAAAGAAGTAAGAAAGAAGTTTGAAAGAAGTAAGAAGGAATGAAGAAAGAAGTAAGAAAGAAGTAAGAAAGAAGTAAGAAGGAGTGAAGAAAGAAGTAAGAAAGAAGTAAGAAAGAAGTAAGAAAGAAGTACGAAAGAAGTACGAAAGAAGTAAGAAAGAAAGAAGTAAGAAAGAAGTAAGAAAGAAGTAAGAAAGAAGTAAGAAAGAAGTAAGAAAGAAAGAAGAAAGAAGTAAGAAAGAAGTAAGAAAGAAGTAAGAAAGAAGAAAAAAGTAGTTAGAATGAAGTAAGAAAGAATTAATAAAGAAGTAAGAAAGAAGAAAGAAAGAAGTAAGAAAGAAGAAAGAAAGAAGTAAGAAAGAAGTAAGAAAGAAGTAAGAAAGAAGTAAGAAAGAAAGAAGAAAGAAGTAAGAAAGAAGTAAGAAAGAAGAAAGAAAGAAGTAAGAAAGAAGAAAGGAAGAAGTAAGAAAGAAGTAAGAAAGAAAGAAGAAAGAAGTAAAAAAGAAAGAAGAAAGAAGTAAGAAAGAAGTATGAATGAAGTAAGAAAGAAAGAAGAAAGAAGTAAGAAAGAAGTAAGAAAGAAGTAAGAAAGAAGTAAGAAAGAAGTAAGAAAGAAAGAAGAAAGAAGTAAGAAAGAAGTAAGAAAGAAGAAAGAAAGAAGACAGAAGAAAGAAAGAAGTAAGAAAAAAGTAAGAAAGAAAGAAGAAAGAGGTAAGAAAGAAGTAAGAAAGAAGTAAGAAAGAAGAAAGAAAGAAGAAAGAAGTAAGAAAGAAGTAAGAAAGAAGAAAAAAGAAGTTAGAAAGAAGTAAGAAAGAAGTAAGAAAGAAGTAAGAAAGAAAGAAGTAAGAAAGAAGAAAGAAAAAAAAAAGAAAGAAGTAAGAAAGAAGTAAGAAAGAAGTAAGAAAGAAATAAGAAAGAAGAAAAAAGAAGTTAGAAAGAAGTAAGAAAGAAGTAAGAAAGAAGTAAGAAAGAAGAAAGAAAGATGTAAGAAAGTAGTAAGAAAGAAGAACGAAAGAAGTAAGAAAGAAGAAAGAAAGAAGAAAGAAAGAAGTAAGAATGAAGAAAGAAAGAAGTAAGAAAGAAGTAAGAAAGAAGTAAAAAAGAAGTAAGAAAGAAGTAAGAAAGAAAGAAGAAAGAAGTAAGAAAGAAGTAAGAATGAAGTAAGAAAGAAGTAAGAAAGAAAGAAGTAAGAAAGAAGAAAGAAAGAAAGAAGAAAGAAGTAAGAAAGAATTAAGAAAGAAGTAAGAAAGAAGTAAGAAAGAAGTAAGAAAGAAGTTTGAAAGAAGTAAGAAGGAATGAAGAAAGAAGTAAGAAAGAAGTAAGAAAGAAGTAAGAAAGAAGTAAGAAGGAGTGAAGAAAGAAGTAAGAAAGAAGTAAGAAAGAAGTAACAAAGAAGTAAGAATGAAAGAAGTAAGAAAGAAGTAAGAAAGAAGTTAGAAAGAAGTAAGAAAGAAGTAAGAAAGAAGTAAGAAAGAAGAAAGAAGTAAGAAAGAAGTAAGAAAGAAGAAAGAAGTAAGAAAGAAGTAAGAAAGAAGTAAGAAAGAAGTGAGAAAGAAGTAAGAAAGAAGTAAGAAAGAAGTAAGAAAGAAGTAAAAAAGAAGTAAGAAAGAAGAAAGAAGTAAGAAAGAAGAAAGAAAGAAGTAAGAAAGAAGTAAGAAAGAAAGAAGAAAGAAGTAAGAAAGAAGTATGAAAGAAGTAAGAAAGAAGAAAGAAAGAAGAAAGAAGAAAGAAAGAAGTAAGAAAGAAGTAAGAAAGAAAGAAGAAAGAAGTAAGAAAGAAGTAAGAAAGAAGTAAGAAAGAAGAAAAAAGAAGTTAGAAAGAAGTAAGAAAGAAGTAAGAAAGAAGTAAGAAAGAAAGAAGTAAGAAAGAAGAAAGAAAGAAAGAAGAAAGAAGTAAGAAAGAATTAAGAAAGAAGTAAGAAAGAAGTAAGAAAGAAGTAAGAAAGAAGTTTGAAAGAAGTAAGAAAGAAGTAAGAAGGAGTGAAGAAAGAAGTAAGAAAGAAGTAAGAAAGAAGTAACAAAGAAGTAAGAAAGAAAGAAGTAAGAAAGAAGTAAGAAAGAAGTTAGAAAGAAGTAAGAAAGAAGTAAGAAAGAAGTAAGAAAGAAGAAAGAAGTAAGAAAGAAGTAAGAAAGAAGTAAGAAAGAAGTAGTGAAGAAAGAAGTAAGAAAGAAGTACGAAAGAAGTAAGAAAGAAGTAAGAAAGAAAGAAGAAAGAAAGAAGTTAGAAAGAAGTAAGAAAGAAGTAAGAAAGAAGAAAGAAGTAAGAAAGAAAGAAGTAAGAAAGAAGAAAGAAAGAAAGAAGAAAGAAGTAAGAAAGAATTAAGAAAGAAGTAAGAAAGAAGTAAGAAAGAAGTAAGAAAGAAGTAAGAAAGAAGTAAGAAAGAAAGAAGTAAGAAAGAAGTAAGAAAGAAGTGAGAAAGAAGTAAGAAATAAGTAAGAAAGTAAGAAGAAAGAAGTAAGAAAGAAGTAAGAAAGAAGTAAGAAAGAAGAAAAAAGTAGTTAGAATGAAGTAAGAAAGAAGTAATAAAGAAGTAAGAAAGAAGAAAGAAAGAAGTAAGAAAGAAGAAAGAAAGAAGTAAGGAAGAAGTAAGAAAGAAGTAAGAAAGAAGTAAGAAAGAAAGAAGAAAGAAGTAAGAAAGAAGTAAGAAAGAAGAAAGAAAGAAGTAAGAAAGAAGAAAGGAAGAAGTAAGAAAGAAGTAAGAAAGAAGTAAGAAAGAAGTAAAAAAGATAGAAGAAAGAAGTAAGAAAGAAGTATGAATGAAGTAAGAAAGAAAGAAGAAAGAAGTAAGAAAGAAGTAAGAAAGAAGTAAGAAAGAAGTAAGAAAGAAAGAAGAAAGAAGTAAGAAAGAAGTAAGAAAGAAGAAAGAAAGAAGACAGAAGAAAGAAAGAAGTAAGAAAGAAGTAAGAAAGAAAGAAGAAAGAGGTAAGAAAGAAGTAAGAAATAAGTAAGAAAGAAGAAAGAAAGAAGAAAGAAGAAAGAAAGAAGTAAGAAAGAAGTAAGAAAGAAAGAAGAAAGAAGTAAGAAAGAAGTAAGAAAGAAGTAAGAAAGAAGAAAAAAGAAGTTAGAAAGAAGTAAGAAAGAAGTAATAAAGAAGTAAGAAAGAAGTAAGAAAGAAAGAAGTAAGAAAGAAGAAAGAAAGAAGTAAGAAAGAAGTAAGAAAGAAATAAGAAAGAAGTAAGAAAGAAAGAAGAAAGAAGTAAGAAAGAAGAAAGAAAGAAATAAGAAAGAATAAAGGAAGAAGTAAGAAAGAAGTAAGAAAGAAGTAAGAAAGAAGTAAAAAAGAAAGAAGAAAGAAGTAAGAAAGAAGAATGAATGAAGTAAGAAAGAAAGAAGAAAGAAGTAAGAAAGAAGTAAGAAAGAAGTAAGAAAGAAGAAAGAAAGAAGAAAGAAGTAAGAAAGAAGAAAGAAGAAAGAAGGAAGACAGAAGAAAGAAAGAAGTAAGAAAGAAGTAAGAAAGAAAGAAGAAAGAAGTAAGAAAGAAGGAAGAAAGAAGTAAGAAAGAAGACAGAAAGAAGAAAGAAGAAAGAAAGAAGTAAGAAAGAAGTAAGAAAGAAAGAAGTAAGAAAGAAGTAAGAAAGAAGTACGAAAGAAGTAAGAAAGAAGTAAGAAAGAAAGAAGAAAGAAAGAAGTTAGAAAGAAGGAAGAAAGAAGTAAGAAAGAAGAAAGAAGTAAGAAAGAAGTAAGAAAGAAGTAAGAAAGAAGTAAGAAAGAAGTAAGAAAGACGTAAGAAAGAAAGAAGAAAGAAGTAAGAAAGAAGTAAGAAAGAAGTAAGAAAGAAGAAAAAAGAAGTTAGAATGAAGTAAGAAAGAAGTAAGAAAGAAGTAAGAAAGAAGTAAGAAAGAAGAAAGAAAGAAGTAAGAAAGAAGAAAGAAAGAAGTAAGAAAAAAGAAAGAAAGAAGTAAGAAAGAAGTAAGAAAGAAGTAAGAAAGAAAGAATAAAGATGTAAGAAAGAAGTAAGAAAGAAGTAAGAAAGAAGTAAGAAAGAAGTAAGAAAGAAGTAAGAAAGAAGTAAGAAAGAAAGAAGAAAAAAGAAAGAAGCAAGAAAGAAGAAAGAAAGAAGTAAGAAAGAAGTAAGAAAGAAGAAAGTAGTAAGAAATAAGTAAGAAATAAGTAAGAAAGAAGTAAGAAAGAAGTAAGAAAGAAGTAAGAAAGAAGTAAGAAAGAAGTAAGAAAGTAGTAAGAAAGTAGTAAGAAAGAAGAAAGAAAGAAGTAAGAAAGAAGAAATAAGGAAGATAGAAAGAAGTAAGAAAGAAGAAAGAAAGAAGTAAGAAAGAAGTAAGAAAGAAGTAAGAAAGAAGAAAGAAAGAAGTAAGAAAGAGGTAAGAAAGTAGTAAGAAAGAAGTAAGAAAGAAGTAAGAAAGAAGTAAGAAAGAAGAAAGAAAAAGAAGTAAGAAGGAATGAAGAAAGAAGTAAGAAAGAAGTAAGAAAGAAGTAAGAAAGAAGTAAGAAAGAAGTAAGAAAGAAGTAAGAAAGAAGTAAGAAAGAAGTAAGAAAGAAGTAAGAAAGAAGTAAGAAAGAAAGAAGAAAAAAGAAAGGAAGAAGTAAGAAAGAAGTAAGAAAGAAGAAAGAAAGAAGAAAGAAGAAAGAAAGAAGTAAGAAAGAAGTAAGAAAGAAAGAAGAAAAAAGTAAGAAAGAAGTATGAAAGAAGTAAGAAAGAAGAAAGAAAGAAGAAAGAAGAAAGAAAGAAGTAAGAAAGAAGTAAGAAAGAAAGAAGAAAGAAGTAAGAAAGAAGTAAGAAAGAAGTAAGAAAGAAGAAAAAAGAAGTTAGAAAGAAGTAAGAAAGAAGTAAGAAAGAAGTAAGAAAGAAAGAAGTAAGAAAGAAGAAAGAAAGAAAGAAGAAAGAAGTAAGAAAGAATTAAGAAAGAAGTAAGAAAGAAGTAAGAAAGAAGTAAGAAAGAAGTTTGAAAGAAGTAAGAAAGAAGTAAGAAGGAGTGAAGAAAGAAGTAAGAAAGAAGTAAGAAAGAAGTAACAAAGAAGTAAGAAAGAAAGAAGTAAGAAAGAAGTAAGAAAGAAGTTAGAAAGAAGTAAGAAAGAAGTAAGAAAGAAGTAAGAAAGAACAAAGAAGTAAGAAAGAAGTAAGAAAGAAGTAAGAAAGAAGTAAGAAGGAGTGAAGAAAGAAGTAAGAAAGAAGTAAGAAAGAAGTAAGAAAGAAGTACGAAAGAAGTAAGAAAGAAGTAAGAAAGAAAGAAGTAAGAAAGAAGTAAGAAAGAAGTACGAAAGAAGTAAGAAAGAAGTAAGAAAGAAAGAAGAAAGAAAGAAGTTAGAAAGAAGTAAGAAAGAAGTAAGAAAGAAGAAAGAAGTAAGAAAGAAAGAAGTAAGAAAGAAGAAAGAAAGAAAGAAGAAAGAAGTAAGAAAGAATTAAGAAAGAAGTAAGAAAGAAGTAAGAAAGAAGTAAGAAAGAAGTAAGAAAGAAGTAAGAAAGAAGTAAGAAGGAATGGAGAAAGAAGTAAGAAAGAAGTAAGAAAGAAGTAAGAAGGAGTGAAGAAAGAAGTAAGAAAGAAGTAAGAAAGAAGTAAGAAAGAAGTACGAAAGAAGTAAGAAAGAAGTAAGAAAGAAAGAAGTAAGAAAGAAGTAAGAAAGAAGTAAGAAAGAAGTAAGAAAGAAGTAAGAAAGAAAGAAGAAAGAAGTAAGAAAGAAGTAAGAAAGAAGTAAGAAAGAAAAAAAAGTAGTTAGAATGAAGTAAGAAAGAAGTAATAAAGAAGTAAGAAAGAAGAAAGAAAGAAGTAAGAAAGAAGAAAGAAAGAAGTAAGAAAGAAGTAAGAAAGAAGTAAGAAAGAAGAAAAAAGAAGTAAGAAAGAATTAAGAAAGAAGTAAGAAAGAAGTAAGAAAGACGTAAGAAAGAAGTTTGAAAGAAGTAAGAAGGAATGAAGAATGAAGTAAGAAAGAAGTAAGAAAGAAGTAAGAAAGAAGTAAGAAGGAGTGAAGAAAAAAGTAAGAAAGAAGTAAGAAAGAAGTAACAAAGAAGTAAGAAAGAAAGAAGTAAGAAAGAAGTAAGAAAGAAGTTAGAAAGAAGTAAGAAAGAAGTAAGAAAGAAGTAAGAAAGAAGAAAGAAAGAAGTTAGAAAGAAGTAAGAAAGAAGTAAGAAAGAAGAAAGAAGTAAGAAAGAAGTAAGAAAGAAGTAAGAAAGAAGTAAGAAAGAAGTAAGAAAGAAGTAAGAAAGAAGTAAGAAAGAAGTAAGAAAGTAGTAAGAAAGTAGTAAGAATGAAGAAAGAAAGAAGTAAGAAAGAAGAAAGAAGGAAGAAAGAAAGAAGTAAGAAAGAAGAAAGAAAGAAGTAAGAAAGAAGTAAGAAAGAAGTAAGAAAGAAGAAAGAAGTAAGAAAGAAGAAAGAAAGAAGTAAGAAAGAAGAAAGAAAGAAAGAAGTAAGAAGGAATGAAGAAAGAAGAAAGAAGTAAGAATGAAGTAAGAAAGAAGTAAGAAAGAAGTAAGAAGGAGTGAAGAAAGAAGTAAGAAAGAAGTAAGAAAGAAGTAAGAAAGAAGTACGAAAGAAGTAAGAAAGAAGTAAGAAAGAAAGAAGTAAGAAAGAAGTAAGAAAGAAGAAAGAAGTAAGAAAGAAAGAAGTAAGAAAGAAGAAAGAAAGAAAGAAGAAAGAAGTAAGAAAGAATTAAGAAAGAAGTAAGAAAGAAGTAAGAAAGAAGTAAGAAAGAAGTAAGAAAGAAGTAAGAAAGAAGTAAGAAAGAAGTTTGAAAGAAGTAAGAAGGAATGAAGAAAGAAGTAAGAAAGAAGTAAGAAAGAAGTAAGAAGGAGTGAAGAAAGAAGTAAGAAAGAAGTAAGAAAGAAGTAAGAAAGAAGTACGAAAGAAGTACGAAAGAAGTAAGAAAGAAAGAAGTAAGAAAGAAGTAAGAAAGAAGTAAGAAAGAAGTAAGAAAGAAGTAAGAAAGAAAGAAGAAAGAAGTAAGAAAGAAGTAAGAAAGAAGTAAGAAAGAAGAAAAAAGTAGTTAGAATGAAGTAAGAAAGAATTAATAAAGAAGTAAGAAAGAAGAAAGAAAGAAGTAAGAAAGAAGAAAGAAAGAAGTAAGAAAGAAGTAAGAAAGAAGTAAGAAAGAAGTAAGAAAGAAAGAAGAAAGAAGTAAGAAAGAAGTAAGAAAGAAGAAAGAAAGAAGTAAGAAAGAAGAAAGGAAGAAGTAAGAAAGAAGTAAGAAAGAAAGAAGAAAGAAGTAAAAAAGAAAGAAGAAAGAAGTAAGAAAGAAGTATGAATGAAGTAAGAAAGAAAGAAGAAAGAAGTAAGAAAGAAGTAAGAAAGAAGTAAGAAAGAAGTAAGAAAGAAGTAAGAAAGAAAGAAGAAAGAAGTAAGAAAGAAGTAAGAAAGAAGAAAGAAAGAAGACAGAAGAAAGAAAGAAGTAAGAAAAAAGTAAGAAAGAAAGAAGAAAGAGGTAAGAAAGAAGTAAGAAAGAAGTAAGAAAGAAGAAAGAAAGAAGAAAGAAGTAAGAAAGAAGTAAGAAAGAAGAAAAAAGAAGTTAGAAAGAAGTAAGAAAGAAGTAAGAAAGAAGTAAGAAAGAAAGAAGTAAGAAAGAAGAAAGAAAAAAAAAAGAAAGAAGTAAGAAAGAAGTAAGAAAGAAGTAAGAAAGAAATAAGAAAGAAGAAAAAAGAAGTTAGAAAGAAGTAAGAAAGAAGTAAGAAAGAAGTAAGAAAGAAGAAAGAAAGATGTAAGAAAGTAGTAAGAAAGAAGAACGAAAGAAGTAAGAAAGAAGAAAGAAAGAAGAAAGAAAGAAGTAAGAATGAAGAAAGAAAGAAGTAAGAAAGAAGTAAGAAAGAAGTAAAAAAGAAGTAAGAAAGAAGTAAGAAAGAAAGAAGAAAGAAGTAAGAAAGAAGTAAGAATGAAGTAAGAAAGAAGTAAGAAAGAAAGAAGTAAGAAAGAAGAAAGAAAGAAAGAAGAAAGAAGTAAGAAAGAATTAAGAAAGAAGTAAGAAAGAAGTAAGAAAGAAGTAAGAAAGAAGTTTGAAAGAAGTAAGAAGGAATGAAGAAAGAAGTAAGAAAGAAGTAAGAAAGAAGTAAGAAAGAAGTAAGAAGGAGTGAAGAAAGAAGTAAGAAAGAAGTAAGAAAGAAGTAACAAAGAAGTAAGAATGAAAGAAGTAAGAAAGAAGTAAGAAAGAAGTTAGAAAGAAGTAAGAAAGAAGTAAGAAAGAAGTAAGAAAGAAGAAAGAAGTAAGAAAGAAGTAAGAAAGAAGAAAGAAGTAAGAAAGAAGTAAGAAAGAAGTAAGAAAGAAGTGAGAAAGAAGTAAGAAAGAAGTAAGAAAGAAGTAAGAAAGAAGTAAAAAAGAAGTAAGAAAGAAGAAAGAAGTAAGAAAGAAGAAAGAAAGAAGTAAGAAAGAAGTAAGAAAGAAAGAAGAAAGAAGTAAGAAAGAAGTATGAAAGAAGTAAGAAAGAAGAAAGAAAGAAGAAAGAAGAAAGAAAGAAGTAAGAAAGAAGTAAGAAAGAAAGAAGAAAGAAGTAAGAAAGAAGTAAGAAAGAAGTAAGAAAGAAGAAAAAAGAAGTTAGAAAGAAGTAAGAAAGAAGTAAGAAAGAAGTAAGAAAGAAAGAAGTAAGAAAGAAGAAAGAAAGAAAGAAGAAAGAAGTAAGAAAGAATTAAGAAAGAAGTAAGAAAGAAGTAAGAAAGAAGTAAGAAAGAAGTTTGAAAGAAGTAAGAAAGAAGTAAGAAGGAGTGAAGAAAGAAGTAAGAAAGAAGTAAGAAAGAAGTAACAAAGAAGTAAGAAAGAAAGAAGTAAGAAAGAAGTAAGAAAGAAGTACGTAAGAAGTAGTGAAGAAAGAAGTAAGAAAGAAGTAAGAAAGAAGTAAGAAAGAAGTACGAAAGAAGTAAGAAGAAGTAAGAAAGAAAGAAGTAAGAAAGAAGTAAGAAAGAAGTACGAAAGAAGTAAGAAAGAAGTAAGAAAGAAAGAAGAAAGAAAGAAGTTAAGAAAGAAGTAAGAAAGAAGTAAGAAAGAAGAAAGAAGTAAGAAAGAAAGAAGTAAGAAAGAAGAAAGAAAGAAAGAAGAAAGAAGTAAGAAGAATTAAGAAAGAAGTAAGAAAGAAGTAAGAAAGAAGTAAGAAGAAGTAAGAAAGAAGTAAGAAAGAAGTAAGAAGGAATGGAGAAAGAAGTAAGAAAGAAGTAAGAAAGAAGTAAGAAGGAGTGAAGGAAAGAAGTAAGAAAGAAGTAAGAAAGAAGTAAGAAAGAAGTACGAAAGAAGTAAGAAAGAAGTAAGAAAGAAAGAAGTAAGAAAGAAGTAAGAAAGAAGTAAGAAGAAGTAAGAAAGAAGTAAGAAAGAAAGAAGAAAGAAGTAAGAAAGAAGTAAGAAAGAAGTAGAAAGAAAAAAAAAGTAGTTAGAATGAAGTAAGAAAGAAGTAATAAAGAAGTAAGAAAGAAGAAAGAAAGAAGTAAGAAAGAAGTAAGAAGAAAGAATAAAGAAGTAAGAAAGAAGTAAGAAAGAGTAAGAAAGAAGTAAGAAAGAAGTAAGAAAGAAGTAAGAAAGAAGTAAGAAAGAAAGAAGAAAGAAGAAGAAAGAAGCAAGAAAGAAGAAGAAAGAAGTAAGAAAGAAGTAAGAAAGAGAAGAAAGTAGTAAGAAATAAGTAAGAAATAGAGTAAGAAGAAGTAGAAAGAAGTAAGAAAGAAGTAAGAAAGAAGTAAGAAAGAAGTAAGAAAGTAGTAAGAAGTAGAAGAAAGAAGAAAGAAAGAAGTAAGAAAGAAGAAATAAGGAAGATAGAAAGAAGTAAGAAAGAAGAAAGAAAGAAGTAGAAAGAAGTAAGAAAGAAGTAAGAAAGAAGAAAGAAAGAAGTAAGAAAGAGGTAAGAAAGAAGTAAGAAAGAAGTAAGAAAGAAGTAAGAAAGAAGTAAGAAAGAAGTAAGAAAGAAAGAAGAAAGAATAGTAAGAAAGAAGTAAGAAGAAGTAAGAAAGAAAAAAAAAGTAGTTAGAATGAAGTAAGAAAGAAGTAATAAAGAAGTAAGAAAGAAGAAAGAAAGAAGTAAGAAGAAGAAAGAAAGAAGTAAGAAAGAAGTAAGAAAGAAGTAAGAAAGAAGAAAAAAGAAGTAAGAAAGAATTAAGAAAGAAGTAAGAAAGAAGTAAGAAAGACGTAAGAAAGAAGTTTGAAAGAAGTAAGAAGGAATGAAGAATGAAGTAAGAAAGAAGTAAGAAAGAAGTAAGAAAGAAGTAAGAAGGAGTGAAGAAAAAAGTAGAAGAAGTAAGAAAGAAGTAACAAAGAAGTAAGAAAGAAAGAAGTAAGAAAGAAGTAAGAAAGAAGTTAGAAAGAAGTAAGAAAGAAGTAAGAAAGAAGTAAGAAAGAAGAAAGAAAGAAGTTAGAAAGAAGTAGAAAGAAGTAAGAAAGAAGAAAGAAGTAAGAAAGAAGTAAGAAAGAAGTAAGAAAGAAGTAAGAAAGAAGTAGAAAGAAGTAAGAAAGAAGTAAGAAAGAAGTAAGAAAGTAGTAAGAAAGTAGTAAGAATGAAGAAAGAAAG
Organism: Columba livia; assembly: GCF_036013475.1. Taxonomy (NCBI): domain Eukaryota; kingdom Metazoa; phylum Chordata; class Aves; order Columbiformes; family Columbidae; genus Columba; species Columba livia. The sequence goes on along the minus strand of NW_027043597.1, from coordinate 7,949 downwards.
AAGTAAGAAAGAAGAAAGAAGGAAGAAAGAAAGAAGTAAGAAAGAAGAAAGAAAGAAGTAAGAAAGAAGTAAGAAAGAAGTAAGAAAGAAGAAAGAAGTAAGAAAGAAGAAAGAAAGAAGTAAGAAAGAAGAAAGAAAGAAAGAAGTAAGAAGGAATGAAGAAAGAAGAAAGAAGTAAGAATGAAGTAAGAAGAAGTAAGAAAGAAGTAAGAAGGAGTGAAGAAAGAAGTAAGAAAGAAGTAAGAAAGAAGTAAAGAAAGAAGTACGAAAGAAGTAAGAAAGAAGTAAGAAAGAAAGAAGTAAGAAAGAAGTAAGAAAGAAGAAAGAAGTAAGAAAGAAAGAAGTAAGAAAGAAGAAAGAAAGAAAGAAGAAAGAAGTAAGAAAGAATTAAGAAAGAAGTAAGAAAGAAGTAAGAAAGAAGTAAGAAAGAAGTAAGAAAGAAGTAAGAAGAAGTAAGAAAGAAGTTTGAAAGAAGTAAGAAGGAATGAAGAAAGAAGTAAGAAAGAAGTAAGAAAGAAGTAAGAAGGAGTGAAGAAAGAAGTAAGAAAGAAGTAAGAAAGAAGTAAGAAAGAAGTACGAAAGAAGTACGAAAGAAGTAAGAAAGAAAGAAGTAAGAAAGAAGTAAGAAAGAAGTAAGAAAGAAGTAAGAAAGAAGTAAGAAAGAAAGAAGAAAGAAGTAAGAAAGAAGTAAGAAAGAAGTAAGAAAGAAGAAAAAAGTAGTTAGAATGAAGTAAGAAAGAATTAATAAAGAAGTAAGAAAGAAGAAAGAAAGAAGTAAGAAAGAAGAAAGAAAGAAGTAAGAAAGAAGTAAGAAAGAAGTAAGAAAGAAGTAAGAAAGAAAGAAGAAAGAAGTAAGAAAGAAGTAAGAAGAAGAAAGAAAGAAGTAAGAAAGAAGAAAGGAAGAAGTAAGAAAGAAGTAAGAAAGAAAGAAGAAAGAAGTAAAAAAGAAAGAAGAAAGAAGTAAGAAAGAAGTATGAATGAAGTAAGAAAGAAAGAAGAAAGAAGTAAGAAAGAAGTAAGAAAGAAGTAAGAAAGAAGTAAGAAAGAAGTAAGAAAGAAAGAAGAAAGAAGTAAGAAAGAAGTAAGAAAGAGAAAGAAAGAAGACAGAAGAAAGAAAGAAGTAAGAAAAAAGTAAGAAAGAAAGAAGAAAGAGGTAAGAAAGAAGTAAGAAAGAAGTAAGAAAGAAGAAAGAAAGAAGAAAGAAGTAAGAAAGAAGTAAGAAAGAAGAAAAAAGAAGTTAGAAAGAAGTAAGAAAGAAGTAAGAAAGAAGTAAGAAAGAAAGAAGTAAGAAAGAAGAAAGAAAAAAAAAAGAAAGAAGTAAGAAAGAAGTAAGAAAGAAGTAAGAAAGAAATAAGAAAGAAGAAAAAAGAAGTTAGAAAGAAGTAAGAAAGAAGTAAGAAAGAAGTAAGAAAGAAGAAAGAAAGATGTAAGAAAGTAGTAAGAAAGAAGAACGAAAGAAGTAAGAAAGAAGAAAGAAAGAAGAAAGAAAGAAGTAAGAATGAAGAAAGAAAGAAGTAAGAAAGAAGTAAGAAAGAAGTAAAAAGAAGTAAGAAAGAAGTAAGAAAGAAAGAAGAAAGAAGTAAGAAAGAAGTAAGAATGAAGTAAGAAAGAAGTAAGAAAGAAAGAAGTAGAAGAAGAAGAAAGAAAGAAAGAAGAAAGAAGTAAGAAAGAATTAAGAAAGAAGTAAGAAAGAAGTAAGAAAGAAGTAAGAAAGAAGTTTGAAAGAAGTAAGAAGGAATGAAGAAAGAAGTAAGAAAGAAGTAAGAAAGAAGTAAGAAAGAAGTAAGAAGGAGTGAAGAAAGAAGTAAGAAAGAAGTAAGAAGAAGTAACAAAGAAGTAAGAATGAAAGAAGTAAGAAAGAAGTAAGAAAGAAGTTAGAAAGAAGTAAGAAAGAAGTAAGAAAGAAGTAAGAAAGAAGAAAGAAGTAAGAAAGAAGTAAGAAAGAAGAAAGAAGTAAGAAAGAAGTAAGAAAGAAGTAAGAAAGAAGTGAGAAAGAAGTAAGAAAGAAGTAAGAAAGAAGTAAGAAAGAAGTAAAAAGAAGTAAGAAAGAAGAAAGAAGTAAGAAAGAAGAATGAAAGAAGTAAGAAAGAAGTAAGAAAGAAAGAAGAAAGAAGTAAGAAAGAAGTATGAAAGAAGTAAGAAAGAAGAAGAAGAAAGAAGAAAGAAGAAAGAAAGAAGTAAGAAAGAAGTAAGAAAGAAAGAAGAAAGAAGTAAGAAAGAAGTAAGAAAGAAGTAAGAAAGAAGAAAAAGAAGTTAGAAAGAAGTAAGAAAGAAGTAAGAAAGAAGTAAGAAAGAAAGAAGTAAGAAAGAAGAAAGAAGAAAGAAGAAAGAAGTAAGAAAGAATTAAGAAAGAAGTAAGAAAGAAGTAAGAAAGAAGTAAGAAAGAAGTTTGAAAGAAGTAAGAAAGAAGTAAGAAGGAGTGAAGAAAGAAGTAAGAAAGAAGTAGAAAGAAGTAACAAAGAAGTAAGAAAGAAAGAAGTAAGAAAGAAGTAAGAAAGAAGTTAGAAAGAAGTAAGAAAGAAGTAAGAAAGAAGTAAGAAGAAGAAAGAAGTAAGAAAGAAGTAAGAAAGAAGTAAGAAAGAAGTAGTGAAGAAAGAAGTAAGAAAGAAGTAAGAAAGAAGTAAGAAAGAAGTACGAAAGAAGTAAGAAAGAAGTAAGAAAGAAAGAAGTAAGAAAGAAGTAAGAAAGAAGTACGAAAGAAGTAAGAAAGAAGTAAGAAAGAAAGAAGAAAGAAAGAAGTTAGAAAGAAGTAAGAAAGAAGTAAGAAAGAAGAAAGAAGTAAGAAAGAAAGAAGTAAGAAAGAAGAAGAAAGAAAGAAGAAAGAAGTAAGAAAGAATTAAGAAAGAAGTAAGAAAGAAGTAAGAAAGAAGTAAGAAAGAAGTAAGAAAGAAGTAAGAAAGAAGTCAGAAGGAATGGAGAAAGAAGTAAGAAAGAAGTAAGAAAGAAGTAAGAAGGAGTGAAGAAAGAAGTAAGAAAGAAGTAAGAAAGAAGTAAGAAAGAAGTACGAAAGAAGTAAGAAGAAGTAAGAAAGAAAGAAGTAAGAAAGAAGTAAGAAAGAAGTAAGAAAGAAGTAAGAAAGAAGTAAGAAAGAAGAAGAAAGAAGTAAGAAAGAAGTAAGAAAGAAGTAAGAAAGAAAAAAAAAGTAGTTAGAATGAAGTAAGAAGAAGTAATAAAGAAGTAAGAAAGAAGAAAGAAGAAGTAAGAAAGAAGTAAGAAGAGAAAGAAAGAATAAAGAAGTAAGAAAGAAGTAAGAAAGAAGTAGAAAGAAGTAAGAAAGAAGTAAGGAAAAGAAGTAAGAAAGAAGTAAGAAAGAAAGAAGAAAAAGAAAGAAGCAAGAAAGAAGAAAGAAAGAAGTAAGAAAGAAGTAAGAAAGAAGAAAGTAGTAAGAAAATAAGTAAGAAATAAGTAAGAAGAAGTAAGAAAGAAGTAAGAAAGAAGTAAGAAAGAAGTAAGAAAGAAGTAAGAAAGTAGTAAGAAAGTAGTAAGAAAGAAGAAGAAAGAAGTAAGAAAGAAGAAATAAGGAAGATAGAAAGAAGTAAGAAAGAAGAAAGAAAGAAGTAAGAAGAAGTAAGAAAGAAGTAAGAACGAAGAAAGAAAGAAGTAAGAAAGAGGTAAGAAAGAAGTAAGAAAGAAGTAAGAAAGAAGTAAGAAAGAAGTAAGAAAGAAGAAAGAAAAAGAAGTAAGAAGGAATGAAGAAAGAAGTAAGAAAGAAGTAAGAAAGAAGTAAGAAAGAAGTAAGAAAGAAGTAAGAAAGAAGTAAGAAAGAAGTAAGAAAGAAGTAAGAAAGAAGTAAGAAAGAAGTAAGAAAGAAAGAAGAAAAAAGAAAGGAAGAAGTAAGAAAGAAGTAAGAAAGAAGAAAGAAAGAAGAAAGAAAGAAAGAAAGAAGAATGAAGTAAGAAAGAGTAGAAAGAAGAAGAAAAAAGTAAGAAAGAAGTATGGAAGAAGTAAGAAAGAAGAAAGAAGAAGAAAGAAGAAAGAAGAAAGAAAGAAGTAAGAAAGAAGTAAGAAGAAAGAAGAAAGAAGTAAGAAAGAAGTAAGAAAGAAGTAAGAAAGAAGAAAAAGAAGTTAGAAAGAAGTAAGAAAGAAGTAAGAAGAAGTAAGAAAGAAAGAAGTAAGAAAGAGTAAGAAAGAAAGAAGAAAGAAGAAAGAAGTAAGAAAGAATTAAGAAAGAAGTAAGAAAGAAGTAAGAAAGAAGTAAGAAAGAAGTTTGAAGAAGTAGAAAGAAGTAAGAAGGAGTGAAGAAAGAAGTAAGAAAGAAGTAAGAAAGAAGTAACAAAGAAGTAAGAAAGAAAGAAGTAAGAAAGAAGTAAGAAAGAAGTTAGAAAGAAGTAAGAAAGAAGTAAGAAAGAAGTAAGAAAGAACAAAGAAGTAAGAAAGAAGTAAGAAAGAAGTAAGAAAGAAGTAAGAAGGAGTGAAGAAAGAAGTAAGAAAGAAGTAAGAAAGAAGTAAGAAAGAAGTACGAAAGAAGTAAGAAAGAAGTAAGAAAGAAAGAAGTAAGAAAGAAGTAAGAAAGAAGTACGAAAGAAGTAAGAAAGAAGTAAGAAAGAAAGAAGAAAGAAAGAAGTTAGAAAGAAGTAAGAAAGAAGTAAGAAAGAAGAAAGAAGTAAGAAAGAAAGAAGTAAGAAGAAAGAAGAAAGAAAGAAGAAAGAAAGAAGAAAGAAGAAGAAGTAAGAAAGAATTAAGAAAGAAGTAAGAAAGAAGTAAGAAAGAAGTAAGAAAGAAGTAAGAAAGAAGTAAGAAAGAAGTAAGAAGGAATGGAGAAAGAAGTAAGAAAGAAGTAAGAAAGAAGTAAGAAGGAGTGAAGAAAGAAGTAAGAAAGAAGTAAGAAAGAAGTAAGAAAGAAGTACGAAAGAAGTAAGAAAGAAGTAAGAAAGAAAGAAGTAAGAAAGAAGTAAGAAAGAAGTAAGAAGAAGTAAGAAAGAAGTAAGAAAGAAAGAAGAAAGAAGTAAGAAAGAAGTAAGAAGAAGTAAGAAAGAAGTTTGAAAGAAGTAAGAAGGAATGAAGAATGAAGTAAGAAAGAAGTAAGAAAGAAGTAAGAAAGAAGTAAGAAGGAAGTGAAGAAAGAGTAAGAAAGAAGTAAGAAAGAAGTACAAAGAAGTAAGAAAGAAAGAAGTAAGAAAGAAGTAAGAAAGAAGATAGAAAGAAGTAAGAAGAAGTAAGAAAGAAGTAAGAAGAAGAAAGAAAGAAGTTAGAAAGAAGTAAGAAAGAAGTAAGAAAGAAGAAAGAAGTAAGAAAGAAGTAAGAAAGAAGTAAGAAAGAAGTAAGAAAGAAGTAAGAAAGAAGTAAGAAAGAAGTAAGAAAGAAGTAAGAAAGTAGTAAGAAAGTAGTAAGAATGAAGAAAGAAAGAAGTAAGAAGAAGAAAGAAGGAAGAAAGAAGAAAGAAAGAAGAAGAAGAGAAGAAAGAAGTAAGAAAGAAGTAAGAAAGGAAGTAAGAAAGAAGAAAGAAGTAAGAAAGAAGAAAGAAGAAGTAAGAAAGAAGAAAGAAAGAAAGAAGTAAGAAGGAATGAAGAAAGAAGAAAGAAGTAAGAATGAAGTAAGAAAGAAGTAAGAAAGAAGTAAGAAGGAGTGAAGAAAGAAGTAAGAAGAAGTAAGAAAGAAGTAAGAAAGAAGTACGAAAGAAGTAAGAAAGAAGTAAGAAAGAAAGAAGTAAGAAAGAAGTAAGAAAGAAGAAAGAAGTAAGAAAGAAAGAAGTAAGAAAGAAGAAAGAAAGAAAGAAGAAAGAAGTAAGAAAGAATTAAGAAAGAAGTAAGAAAGAAGTAAGAAAGAAGTAAGAAAGAAGTAAGAAAGAAGTAAGAAAGAAGTAAGAAAGAAGTTTGAAAGAAGTAAGAAGGAATGAAGAAAGAAGTAAGAAAGAAGTAAGAAAGAAGTAAGAAGGAGGTGAAGAAAGAAGTAAGAAAGAAGTAAGAAAGAAGTAAGAAAGAAGTACGAAAGAAGTACGAAGATGTAAGAAAGAAAGAAGTAGAAAGAAGTAAGAAAGAAGTAAGAAAGAAGTAAGAAAGAAGTAAGAAAGAAAAGAAGAAAGAAAGTAAGAAAGAAGTAAGAAGAAGTAAGAAGAAGAAAAAGTAGTTAGAATGAAGTAGGAGAAAGAATTAATAAAGAAGTAAGAAAGAAGAAAGAAAGAAGTAAGAAGAGAAAGAAAGAAGTAAGAAAGAAGTAAGAAAGAAGTAAAGAAGTAAGAAAGAAAGAAGAAAGAAGTAAGAAAGAGTAAGAAAGAAGAAAGAAAGAAGTAAGAAAGAGAAAGGAAGAAGTAAGAAAGAAGTAAGAAGAAAGAAGAAGAAGTAAAAAGAAAGAAGAAGAAGTAAGAAAGAAGTATGAATGAAGTAGAAAGAAGAAGAAAGAAGAGTAAGAAAGAAGTAAGAAAGAAGTAAGAAAGAAGTAAGAAAGAAGTAAGAAAGAAAGAAGAAAGAAGTAAGAAAGAAGTAAGAAAGAAGAAAGAAAGAAGACAGAAGAAAGAAAGAAGTAAGAAAAAAGTAAGAAAGAAAGAAGAAAGAAGGTAAGAAAGAAGTAAGAAAGAAGTAAGAAAGAAGAAAGAAAGAAGAAAGAAGTAAGAAAGAAGTAAGAAAGAAGAAAAAGAAGTTAGAAAGAAGTAAGAAAGAAGTAAGAAAGAAGTAAGAAAGAAAGAAGTAAGAAGAAGAAAGAAAAAAAAAGAAAGAAGTAAAAAGAAGTAAGAAAGAAAGTAAGAAGAAATAAGAAAGAAGAAAAAAGAAGTTAGAAAGAAGTAAGAAAGAAGTAAAGAAAGAAGTAAGAAGAAGAAAGAAAGAATGTAAGAAAGTAGTAAGAAAGAAGAACGAAAGAAGTAGAAAGAAGAAAGAAAGAAAGAAAGAAAGAAGTAAGAAGAAGAAAGAAAGAAGTAAGAAAGAAGTAAGAAAGAAGTAAAAAGAAGTAGAAGAAGTAAGAAGAAAGAAGAAAGAAGTAAGAAAGAAGTAAGAATGAAGTAAGAAAGAAGTAAGAAAGAAAGAAGTAAGAAAGAGAAAGAAGAAGAGAAGAAAGAAGTAAGAAAGAATTAGAAGAAGAAGAAGAGTAGAAAGAAAGTAAGAAAGAAGTTTGAAGAAGTAAGAAGGAATGAAGAAAGAAGTAAGAAAGAAGTAGAAAGAAGTAAGAAAGAAGTAAGAAGGAGTGAAGAAAGAAGTAAGAAAGAAGTAAGAAAGAAGTAACAAAGAAGTAAGAATGAAAGAAGTAAGAAAGGAAGTAAGAAAGAAGTTAGAAAGAAGTAAGAAAGAAGTAAGAAAGAAGTAAGAAAGAAGAAAGAAGTAAGAAAGAAGTAAGAAAAGAAGAAAGAGTAGAAGAAGTAAGAAAGAAGTAAGAAAGAAGTGAGAAAGAAGTAAGAAAGAAGTAAGAAAGAAGTACAGAAAGAAGGTAAAACGAAGTAAGAAAGAAGAAAGAAGTAAGAGAAAGAAGAAGAAAGAAGTAAGAAAGAAGTAAGAAAGAAGTAAGAAAGAAGTAAGAAAGAAGTGAAGAAGAAGAAGAAAGAGAAAGAAAGAAGTAAGAAGAAAGAAAGAAGTAAGAAGAAGTAAGAAGAAGAAGAAAGAAGTAAGAAAGAAGTAAGAAAGAAGTAAGAAAGAAAAGAAGTTAGAAAGAAGTAAGAAAGAAGTAAGAAAGAAGTAAGAAAGAAGAAGTAAGAAAGAAGAAAGAAAGAAAGAAGAAAGAAGTAAGAAGAATAAGAAAGAAGTAAGAAGAAGTAGAAAGAAGTAAGAAAGAAGTTTGAAAGAAGTAAGAAAGAAGTAAAGGAGTGAGAAAGAAGTAAGAAAGAAGTAAGAAAGAAGTAACAAAGAAGTTAAGAAGAAAGAAGTAAGAAAGAAGTAAGAAAGAAGTTAGAAGAAGTAAGAAGAAGTAAGAAAGAAGTAAGAAAGAAGAAGAAGTAAGAAAGAAGTAGAAAGAAGTAAGAAAGAAGTAGTGAAGAAAGAAGTAAGAAAGAAGTAAGAAGAAGTAGAAAGAAGTACGAAGAAGTA
>NW_027043596.1:0-66096 GCF_036013475.1 Columba livia | reverse complement strand
TTTTACTTCTTTCGTTCTTCGTTCTTCTTTCTTCTTTATTCTTTCTTTCTTTCTTTCTTCTTTCTTACTTCTTTCTTTCTTCTTTCTTTCGTCTTTCTTCTTCTTCTTTCTTCTTTCTCTCTTCTTTTTTTCTTCTTCTTTCTTTCCTCTTTCTTTCTTCTTTCTTTCTTCTTTCTTTCTTTTTATTTCTTCTTCGTTTCGTTCTTCATTCTTTCTTTCTTCTTTCTTTCTTCTTCCTTTCTTCCTTCTTTCTCTCTTCTTTCTTCTTTCTTTCTTCTTTCTTTCTTTTTTTCTTCTTTCTTTCTTACTTCTATTCTTCTTATTTCTTCTTTATTTCTTCCTTTCTTCTTTCTTATTCTTCCTCTTTCTTTCTTCTCTCTTTCTCCTTCTTTCTTTCTCTTTCTTTCTCTTTTTCTTTCTTTCTTCTTTCTTTCTTCTTTCTTTCTTTCTTCTTTCTTTCTTCTTTCTTTCTTCTTTCTTTCTTCTTTCTTTATTCTTATTTTCTTCTTCCTTTCCTCTTCTTTTCTTTTTCTTTCTTGTTTCTTTCTTACTTCTTTCTTACATGTTTCTTCTTCTCTCTTCTTCTTTCTTCTTTCTTTCTTCTTTCTTCTTTCTTTCTTTCTTCTTTCTTTCTTCATTCTTTCTTCTTTCTTTCTTCTTTCCTCTTCTTTCTTCTTTCTTTCCTCTTTCTTCCTTCTTTCTTCTTTCTTCCTTCTTTCTTCCTTCTTTCTTCCTTCTTTCTTTCTTCTTTCTCTCTTCATTCTTTCTTCTTTCTTTCTTCTTTCTTACTTCTTTCTTACTTCTTTCTTTCTGCTTTCTTTATTCTTTCTTTCTTCTTTCTTTCTTTGTTTCTTCTTCTTTCTTTCTTTCTTTCTTCTTCGTTTCTTTCTTCCTAATTTCTTTCTTCTTTCTTTCTTCTTTCTTTCTTCTTTCTTCTTTCTTCTCCTTTTTTCACTCTTTCTTCTTTCTTTCTCCTTTTCTTTCTTATTCTTTCTTTTTCTTTCTTTTCTTTCTTCTTCTTCTTTCTCTTTCTTTCTTCTTGCTTCTTTCTTCTTTCTTCTTTCTTTCTTCTGTCTTTCTTCTTTCTTCTTTCTTCTTCTTTCTTTCTTCTTTCTTTTTCTTTCTTCTTTCTTTCTTCTTTCTTCTTTCTTTCTTCTTTTTTTTCTTTCTTCTTTCTTTCTTCTTTCTTCTTTCTTTTTCTTTCTTACTTCTTTCTTCTTTCTTGCTTACTCCTTTCTCTTTCTTCTTTCTTTCATCTTCTTTTTCTTTTTTTTTCTTTCTTCTTCTTTCTTCTTTCTTTCTTCTTTCTTCTGTCTTTCTCCTTTCTTCCTTCTTTCTTCCTTCTTTCTTCCTTCTTTCTTTCTTCTTTCTTTCTTCTTTCTTTCTTCTTTCTTTCTTCTTTCTTCTTCATTCTTCTTTCTTTCTTTCTTCTTTCTTTCTTTGTTCTTTCTTTCGTCTTTCTTTCTTCTTTCTCTCTTCTTTCTTCTTTCTTCTTTCTTCTTTCTTTCTTCTTCTTTCTTCCTCTTCTCTCATCTTTCTCTCTTTCTTCTTTCTTCTTTCTTTCTTCTTTCTTTCTTCTTTCTTTCTTCTTGTTTCTTCTTTCTTCTTTCTTTCTTCTTTCTTTCTTAATTCTTTTTTACTTCTTTCTTACTTCTCTTTTGTTATTTCTTTCTTTCTTCTTTCTTTCTTTCTTCTTTCTTTCGCCTTTCTTTCGTCTTTCTTTCTTCTTTCTTTCTTTCTTCTCTCTTCTCTTCTTCTTCTTTCTATTTACTTCATCTCTTCTTCTTCTTCTTTCTTTCTTTATTCTATCTTTCTTCATTCTTCTTCATTCTTCTCTCTTTCTTCTTCTTTCTTCTTCTTTCTTCTTTCTTTTCTTCGTTCTTTCTTCCTTCTTTCTCTATTCTTTCTTTCCTTTCTTCTTCTTCTTTCTTCTCTTCTTTCTTCGTTCTTCCTTCTTCTTTCTTCTCTTTCTTCTTTCTTCTTCTTTCTTTCTTCTTTCTTTCTTCTTTCTTCTTCTTCTTTCTTTCTTTCTTCTTTCTTCTTCTTTCTTTCTTCTTTCTTTTCTTTCTTCTTTCTTCTTCTTTCTTCTTCTTTCTTTCTTCTATTCTTTCTTACTTCTTTCTTACTTCTTCTTTGTTATTTCTTTCTTTCTTCTTTCTTTCTTTCTTCTTTCTTTCTCCTTCTTTCGTCTTTCATTTTCTTCTTTCTTCTTTCTTTCTGCTTTCTTTCTCTTTCTTCTGTCTTCTTTCTTTCTTCTTTCTTCTTTCTTCTTCTTTCTTCTTTCTTTCTTCTTCTTTCTTCTTCTTTCTTCTTTCTTTTCTATTTTTTCTTTCTTCTTTCTTTCATCTTTCTTTCTTATTTCTTTCTTCCTTCTTATTTCTTTCTTTTTTCTTTCTTACTTCTTTCTTATTACTTCTTTCTTATTTCTTTCTTCTTTCTTCTTCCTTTCTTTCTTTCTTCTTTCTTTCTTCTTTCTTTCATCTCCTTTCTCTCCTTTCTTCTTACTTTTTCTCTTTCTTCTTTCTTTCTTACTTCTTTCTTACAACTTCTTTCTTTCTTTCTTACTTCTTACTTCTTCTTTTTACTTCTTTCGTTCTTCTTTCTTCTTACTTTCTTTATTCTTTCTTTCTTTCTTTCTTCTTTCTTACTTCTTTCTTTCTTCTTTCTTTCGTCTTTCTTCCTTCTTTCTTTCTTCTTTCTCTCTTCCTTTTTCTTTCTTCTTTCTTTCCTCTTTCTTTCTTCTTTCTTCTTTCTTTCTTTTTATTTCTTCTTCGTTTCGTTCTTCATTCATTCTTTCTTCTTTCTTTCTTCTTCCTTTCTTCCTTCTTTCTCTCTTCTTTCTTCTTTCTTCTTCTTTCTTTCTTTTTTCTTCTTTCTTTCTTACTTCTTTCTTCTTTCTTCTTTATTTCTTTCTTCTTTATTTCTTCTTTCTTTCTTACTTCTTTCTTCTTTCATTCTTCTCTCTTTCTCCTTTCTTTCTTCTTTTTTCTTCTTTCTTTCATCTTTCTTCTTTCTTTCTTTCTTCTTTCTTTCTTCTTTCTTCTTTCTTCTTTCTTTCTTCTTTCTTTCTTCTTTCTTTCTCTTTCTTTATTCTTATTTTCTTCTTCCTTTCCTCTTCTTTCTTTTTCTTTCTTGTTTCTTTCTACTTCTTTCTTACATGTTTCTTCTTTCTTTCTTACTTCTTCTCTTCTTTCTTTCTTCTTCTTTCTTTCTTTCTTCTTTCTTTCTTTCTTCTTTCTTTCTCATTCTTCTTCTTCTTTCTTCTTTCCTTCTTCTTTTCTTCTCTTTCCTCTTTCTTCCTTCTTTCTTCTTTCTTCCTTCTTTCTTCCTTCTTTCTTCTTCTTTCTTTCTTCTTTCTCTCTTCATTCTTTCTTCTTTCTTTCTTCTTTCTTACTTCTTTCTTACTTCTTTCTTTCTGCTTTCTTTATTCTTTCTTCTTCTTTCTTTCTTGTTTCTTTTCTTCTTTCTTTCTTTCTTCTTCGTTTCTTTCTTCCTAATTTCTTTCTTCTTTCTTTCTTCTCTTTCTTCTTTCTTCTTTCTTTCTCCTTTTTTTCAACTCTTTCTTCTTTCTTTCTCCAATTCTTCTTATTCTTTCTTTTTCTTCTTTTCTTTCTTCTTTCTTCTTTCTTCTTCTTCTTCTTTCTTCTCTTCTTCTTCTTTCTTCTGTCTTTCTTCTTTCTTCTTTCTTTCTTCTTTCTTCTCTTTCTTTTTTCTTCTCTTCTTTCTTCTTTCTTCTTCTTTCTTCTTTTTTTCTTCTTCTTTCTTTCTTCTTTCTTCTTTCTTTTTCTTTCTTACTCTTTCTTCTTTCTTGCTACTCTTTCTTCTTTCTTCTTTCTTTCATCTTTCTTTTCTTTTTTTTCTTTCTTCTTCTTTCTTCTTTCTTTCTTCTTTCTTCTGTCTTTCTCCTTTCTTCCTTCTTTCTTCCTTCTTTCTTCCTTCTTTCTTCTTCTTTCTTCTTCTTTCTTTCTTCTTTCTTTCTCTTTCTTTCTTCTTCTTCTTCTTTCTTCTTCATTCTTCTTCTTCTTTCTTTCTTCTCTTTCTTTCTTGTTCTTTCGTTCGTTTTCTTTCTTCTTTCTCTCTTTCTTTCTTCTTTCTTCTTTCTTCTTTCTTTCTTCGTTCTTTCTTCCTTCTTTCTCTCATCTTTCTCTCTTTCTTCTTTCTTCTTTCTTTCTTCTTTCTTTCTTCTTTCTTTCTTCTTTGTTTCTTCTTTCTTCTTTCTTTCTTCTTTCTTTCTTAATTCTTTTTTACTTCTTTCTTACTTCTTCTTTGTTATTTCTTTCTTTCTTCTTTCTTTCTTTCTTCTTTCTTTCGCCTTTCTTTCGTCTTTCTTCTTCTTTCTTCTTTCTTCTCTCCTTCTTCTTTCTTTCTTCTTTCTTTTTTACTTCTTTCTTCCTTCTTTCTTTCTTCTTTCTTTCTTTATTCTTTCTTTCTCATTCTTTCTTCATTCTTCTTCTTTCTTTCTTCTTTCTTTCTTCTTTCTTTCTTCTTTCTTTCTTCGTCTTCTTCCTCTTTCTCTATCTTTCTTCTTTCTTTTCTTCTTTCTTTCTTCTTTCTTTCTTCGTTCTTTCTTCCTTTTTTCTCTATTCTTTCTTTCTTTCTTCTTTCTTCTTTCTTTCTTCTTTCTTTCTTCTTTCTTTCTTCTTTCTTGCTTCTTTCTTTTTCTTTCTTCTTTCTTTCTTCTTTCTTTCTTCTTTCTTTCTTCTTTCTTTTTCTTTCTTCTTTCTTTCTTCTTTCTTTCTTCTTTCTTTCTTCATTCTTTCTTACTTCTTTCTTACTTCTTCTTTGTTATTTCTTTCTTTCTTCTTTCTTTCTTTCTTCTTTCTTTCTCCTTTCTTTCGTCTTTCATTTTTCTTTCTTCTTCTTTCTTTCTGCTTTCTTTCTTCTTTCTTTCTGTCTTCTTTCTTTCTTCTTTCTTCTTTCTTCTTTCTTTCTTCTTTCTTTCTTCTTCTTTCTTTCTTCTTCTTCTTTCTTTCTTATTTTTTTCTTTCTTCTTTCTTTCATCTTTCTTTCTTATTTCTTTCTTCCTTCTTATTTCTTTCTTTTTCTTTCTTACTTCTTTCTTTATTACTTCTTTCTTATTTCTTTCTTCTTTCTTCTTCCTTTCTTTCTTTCTTCTTTCTTTCTTCTTTCTTTCTTCTTTCTTTCTTTCTTCTTTCTTTCTTCTTTCTGTCTTCTTTCTTTCTTCTTTCTTTCTTCTTTCTTTCTTCTTTCTTTCTTCTTTCTTTCTTTCTTCTTTCTTTCTTCTTTCTGTCTTCTTTCTTTCTTCTTTCTTTCTTCTTTCTTCTTCTTTCTTTCTTCTTTCTTTCTTACTTCTTTCTTACGTCTTTCTTAATTCTTTCTTACTTCTTTCTTCCTTCTTTCTAATTCTTTCTTTCTTCTTTCTTTCTTCTTTCTTTCTTCTATTTTACTTCTTTCTTCTTTCTTTCTTTCTTTCTCCTCTCTTTATTCTTTCTTTCTCTTTATTTCTTCTTTCTTTCATCTTTCTTCTTTCTTTCTTTCTTATTCTTTCTTAAGTATTTCTTTCTTCTTCCTTACTTCTTTCTTACTTCTTTCTTGTTATTTCTTTCTTTCTTCTTTCTTTCTCCTTTCTTTCTTCTTCTTTCTTCATCCTTTCTTTCTTACTTCTTTTTCTTCTTTCTTTCTTCTTTCTTTTTCTTGTTTCTTTCTTCTTACTTTCTTACTCTTTTCTTCTTTCTTTCTTCTTCTTTCTTTCTTCTTTCTTTCTTCTTCCTTACTTCTTCCTTTCTTTCTTCTTTCTTACTTCTTTCTTACTTCTTTCTTTCTTTCTTTCTTCTTTCTTTCTTTCTTCTTTCTTTCTTTCTTCTATCTTTCCTCTTTTTTTCTTTCTTTCTTCTTTTTTTCTTCTTTCTTTCTTCTTTCTTCTTCTTTCTTCATTCTTTCTTCTTTCTTTTCCTTTCTTCTTCTTTCTTCATTCTTTCTTCTTTCTTTTCCTTTCTTCTTCTTTCTTCATTCTTTCTTCTTTCTTTCTTACTTCTTTCTTAATTCTTCTTACTTCTTTCTTCCTTCTTTCTTATTTCTTTCTTTCTTCTTTCTTTCTTTCTTCTTTCTTTCTTCTTTCTTTCTTACTTCTTTCTCCTTCTTTCTTATTTCATTCTTTCATCTTTCATTCTTACTTATTCTTTCTTCTTTCTTCTTTCATTCTTTCTTTTTCTTTCTTTCTTAGTTTTTCTTTCTACTTCTTTCTTCTTCTTTCTTCTCTTCTTTCTCCTTCATTTCTTCTCATTTCTTCTTCCTTTCTTCTTCCTTTCTTCTTCCTTTCTTCTTTCTTTCTTCTTTCTATCTTCTTTCTTACTTCTTCCTTTCTTCTTCCTTTCTCTTCATTTCTTCTTTCTTTCTTCTTTCTTTCTTCTTCCTTTCTTCTTCCTTCCTTCTTCCTTTCTTATTTCGTTCTTCTCTCTTTCTTATTTCTTTCTTTCTTATTTCTTTTCTTTCTTATTTCTTTCTTTCTTATTTTTTTCTTCTTTCTTTCTTTTTTCTTTTATTCTACTTTCTTACTTCTTTCTTTCTTCTTTTTTCTTCTTTCTTTATTCTTACTTTCTCTTCCTTTCTTCTTCCTTTCTACTTCCTTTCTTTCTTCTTTGTTTCTCTTTCTTTCTTACTTCTTTCTTCCTTCTTTCTTATTTCTTTCTTCTTCTTTCTTTCTTTCTTCTTTCTTTCTTCTTTCTTTCTTACTTCTTTCTTTCTTCTTTCTTCTTTCTTTCTTTCTCTTTCTTTCTTCTTTCTTCTTCCTTTCTTTCTTCTTTCTTTCTTTCTTCTTTCTTTCTTCTTTCTTTCTTCTTCTTCTTCTTTCTTTCATCTTCCTTTCTTCTTCCTTTCTTCTTACTTTTTCTTCTTTCTTCTTTCTTTCTTACTTCTTTCTTACAACTTCTTTCTTCTTTCTTACTTCTTACTTCTTTCTTTTTTACTTCTTTCGTTCTTCTTCTTCTTTCTTTCTTTATTCTTTCTTCTTTCTTTCTTCTTTCTTACTTCTTTCTTTCTTCTTTCTTTCGTCTTTCTTCCTTCTTTCTTTCTTCTTTCTCTCTTCTTTTTTCTTTCTTCTTTCTTTCCTCTTTCTTTCTTCTTTCTTTCTTCTTTCTTTCTTTTTATTTCTTCTTCGTTTCGTTCTTCATTCTTTCTTTCTTCTTTCTTTCTTCTTCCTTTCTTCCTTCTTTCTCTCTTCTTTCTTCTTTCTTTCTTCTTTCTTTCTTTTTTTCTTCTTTCTTTCTTACTTCTTTCTTCTTTCTTCTTTATTTCTTTCTTCTTTATTTCTTCTTTCTTTCTTACTTCTTTCTTCTTTCTTTCTCTCTCTTTCTCCTTTCTTTCTTCTTTTTTTCTTCTTTCTTTCATCTTTCTTCTTTCTTTCTTTCTTCTTTCTTTCTTCTTTCTTTCTTTCTTCTTTCTTTCTTCTTTCTTTCTTCTTTCTTTCTTCTTTCTTTATTCTTATTTTCTTCTTCCTTTCCTCTTCTTTCTTTTTCTTTCTTGTTTCTTTCTTACTTCTTTCTTACATGTTTCTTCTTTCTTTCTTACTTCTTTCTTCTTTCTTTCTTTCTTCTTTCTTTCTTCTTCTTTCTTTCTTTCTTCTTTCTTTCTTCATTCTTTCTTCTTTCTTTCTTCTTTCCTTCTTCTTTCTTCTTTCTTTCCTCTTTCTTCCTTCTTTCTTCTTTTCTTCCTTCTTTCTTCCTTCTTTCTTCCTTCTTTCTTTCTTCTTTCTCTCTTCATTCTTTCTTCTTTCTTTCTTCTTTCTTACTTCTTTCTTACTTCTTTCTTTCTGCTTTCTTTATTCTTTCTTTCTTCTTTCTTTCTTGTTTCTTTCTTCTTTCTTTCTTTCTTTCTTCTTCGTTTCTTTCTTCCTAATTTCTTTCTTCTTTCTTTCTTCTTTCTTCTTTCTTTCTTCTTTCTCTTTCTTTCTTCTTTCTTTTTTTCTTTTTTTCTTCTTTCTTTCTTCTTTTTTCTTCTTTCTTTCGTTCTTCTTTCTTCCTTTCTTCATTCTTTCTTCTTTCTTTCTTTTTTCTTCATTCATTCTTTCTTCTTTCTTTCTTGTTTCTTTCCTCTTTCTTCTTTCATTCTTCTTTCTTTCTTGTTTCTTTCTTCTTTCTTTCTTTCTTCTTTCTTCTTTCTTTTTCATTTCTTCTTTCTTTCTTCTTTCTTTCTGCTTTCTTTCTTCTTTCTTTCTTTCTTCTTTCTTTCTGCTTTCTTTCTTCTTTCTTTCTGTCTTCTTTCTTTCTTCTTTCTTCTTTCTTCTTTCTTCTTTCTTCTTTCTTCTTTCTTCTTTCTTTCTTCTTTCTTTCTTTCTTCTTTCTTTCTTCTTTCTTCTTTCTTTCTTATTTTTTTCTTTCTTCTTTCTTTCATCTTTCTTTCTTATTTCTTTCTTCTTTCTTTCTTCCTTCTTATTTCTTTCTTTTTTCTTTCTTACTTCTTTCTTTCTTACTTCTTTCTTATTTCTTTCTTCTTTCTTCTTTCTTTCTTCTTTCTTTCTTCTTTCTTTCTTTCTTCTTTCTTTCTTCTTTCTGTCTTCTTTCTTTCTTCTTTCTTTCTTCTTTCTTTCTTCTTTCTTTCTTCTTTCTTTCTTACTTCTTTCTTAATTCTTTCTTACTTCTTTCTTCCTTCTTTCTTATTTCTTCTTTCTTCTTTCTTTCTTCCTTTCTTTCTTCTTTTTACTTCTTTCTTCTTCTTTCTTCTTTCTTTCTCCTCTCTTTATTCTTTCTTTCTTCTTTATTCATCTTTCTTTCATCTTCTTCTTTCTTTCTTCTTATTTCTTTCTTAAGTATTTCTTTCTTCTTCCTTACTTCTTTCTTACTTCTTTCTTGTTATTTCTTTCTTTCTTCTTTCTTTCTCCTTTCTTTCTTCTTCTTTCTTCATCCTTTCTTCTTACTTCTTTTTTCTTCTTTCTTTCTTCTTTCTTTTTCTTGTTTCTTTCTTCTTACTTTCTTACTTTTTCTTCTTTCTTTCTTCTTTCTTTCTTTCTTCTTTCTTTCTTCTTCCTTACTTCTTCCTTCTTTCTTCTTTCTTACTTCTTTCTTACTTCTTTCTTTCTTTCTTCTTCTTTCTTTCTTTCTTCTTCTTTCTTTCTTCTATCTTTCCTCTTTTTTCTTTCTTTCTTCTTTTTTTCTTCTTTCTTCTTCTTCTTCTTTCTTCATTCTTTCTTCTTCATTTCCTTTCTTCTTCTTTCTTCATTCTTTCTTCTTTCATTCTTCTTTCTTTCCTTTCTTCTTCTTTCTTCATTCTTTCTTCTTTCTTTCCTTACTTCTTTCTTAATTCTTTCTTACTTCTTTCTTCCTTCTTTCTTATTTCTTTCTTTTCTTCTTTCTTTCTTTCTTCTTTCTTTCTTCTTTCTTTCTTACTTCTTTCTTCCTTCTTTCTTATTTTCTTTCTACTTATTTCTAACATCTTTCTTCTTTCTTTCTTATTTCTTTCATCTTTCATTCTTACTTATTTCTTTCTTCTTTCTTATTTCATCTTCTTTTTTCTTTCTTTCTTAGTTCTTTCTTACTTCTTCTTTCTTCTTCTTTCTTCTTTCTTTCTTCTTCATTCTTCTTCATTTCTTCTTCCTTTCTTCTCCCTTTCTTCTTTCTTTCTTCTTTCTTCTTCTTTCTATCTTCTACTTACTTCTTCCTTTCTTCTTCCTTCTTCTTCATTTCTTCTTTCTTTCTTTTTTCTTTCTTCTTCCTTCTTCTTCCTTCCTTCTTCCTTTTCTTATTTCGTCTTCTCTCTTCTATTTCTTCTTTCTTATTCTTTCTTTCTTATTTCTTCTTTCTAATTCTTTCTTCTTTCTTTCTTTTTCTTTTATTCTACTTTCTTACTTCTTTCTTTCTTCTTTTTTTCTTCTTTCTTTATTCTTACTTTCTTCTTCCTTTCTTCTTCCTTTCTACTTCCATTCTTTCTTCTTGTTTCTTCTTTCTTTCTTACTTCTTCTTCCTTCTTTCTTATTTCTTTCTTACTTCTTTCTTTCTTTCTTCTTTCTTCTTCTTTCTTTCTTACTTCTTTCTTACATCTTTCTTCTTTCTTTCTTACTTCTTTCTTTCTTCTTTCTTCTTTCTTTCTTCTTCTTTCTTTCTTCTTTCTTCCTTCTTCCTTTCTTCTTCTTCTTTCTTTCTTCTTTCTTTCTTCTTTCTTTCTTCCTTCTTCTTCTTTCTTTCATCTTCCTTTCTTCTTCCTTTCTTCTTACTTTTCTCTTTCTTCTTTCTTTCTTACTTCTTTCTACAACTTCTTTCTTCTTTCTTACTTCTTACTTCTTTCTTTTTACTTCTTTCGTTCTTCTTTCTTTCTTTCTTTCTTTCTTTCTTTCTTTCTTCTTCTTCTTTCTTACTTCTTTCTTTCTTCTTTCTTCGTCTTCTTCCTTCTTTCTTTCTTCTTTCTCTCTTTCTTTTTTCTTTCTTCTTTCTTTCCTCTTTCTTTCTTCTTTCTTCTTCTTTCTTTCTTTTATTTCTTCTTCGTTTCGTTCATTCTTTCTTTCTTCTTCTTTCTTCTTCCTTTCTTCCTTCTTTCTCTCTTCTTTCTTCTTTCTTTCTTCTTTCTTTCTTTTTTTCTTCTTTCTTTCTTACTTCTTTCTCTTTCTTCTTTATTTCTTTCTCCTTTATTTCTTCTTTCTTTCTACTTCTTTCTTCTTTCTTTCTTCTCTCTTTCTCCTTTCTTCTTCTTTTTTCTTCTTTCTTTCATCTTTCTTCTTTCTTTCTTTCTTCTTCTTCCTTCTTCTTTCTCTTTCTTCTTCTTTCTTTCTTCTTTCTTCTTCTTCTTCTTCTTTATTCTTACTTTCTTCTTCCTTTCCTCTTCTTTCTTTTCTTTCTTGTTTCTTTCTTACTTCTTTCTTACGTTTCTTCTTTCTTTCTTACTTCTTTCTTCTTTCTTTCTTTCTTCTTTCTTTCTTTCTTCTTTCTTTCTTCTTCTTTCTTCTTTCTTCTTCTTTTCTTCTTTCATTCTTCTTTCTTTCTTCTTTCTTTCTTAGTTCTTTCTTACTTCTTTCTTTCTTCTTTTTTCTTTTTTCTTTCTTCTTCTTTTCTTCTTCCTTTCTTCTTCCTTTCTTTCTTCTTTGTTTCTTCTTTCTTTCTTACTTCTTCTTACAACTTATTCTTTATTTCTTACTTCTTACTACTTTTTTCTTACTTCTTTCTTTCTGCTTTCTTCTTTCTTCTTTCTTTCTGCTTTCTTTCTTCTTTCTTTCTTTCTTTCTTCTTTCTTTCTTCTTTCTTTCTTCTTTCTTCTTTCTTTCTTCTTTCTTCTTTCTTTCTTCTTTCTTCTTTCTTTCTGCTTTCTTTCTGCTTTCTTTTTTCTTTCTTTCTGTCTTCTTTCTTTCTTCTTTCTTTCTACTTTCTTTCTTCTCTCTTTCTTCTTTCTTTCTTCTTTCTTTCTTCTTTCTTTCTTCTTTCTTTCCTATTTCTTTCTTTCTTCTTTCTTTCTTCTTTCTTTCTTCTTTCTTTCTTCTTTCTTTCTTCTTTTTTTCTTCTCTCTTTCTTCTTTCTTCTTTCTTCTTTCTTCTTTCTTCTTTCGTCTTTCTTTCTTTCTTCTTTCTTCTTTCTTTCTTCTTTCTTACTTCTTCTTACTTCTTCTCTCTTATTTTTTTCTTACTTCTTTTTCTTCCTTCTTTTTTCTTTCTTCCTTCTTTCTTCTTTCTTCTTTCATTCTTTCTCTCTTCTTTGTTTCTACTTTCTTCTTCTTTTTTTCTTCTTCTTTCTTTCTTCTTTCTTTCTTTCTTCTTTCTTTCTTCTTTCTTTCTTTCTTCATTCTATCTTCTTTATTACTTCTTTCTTACTTCTTTCTTTCTTCTTTCTTTGTTCTTTCTTTCCTCTTTCTTTCTTCTTTCTTTCTTTCTTTCTTTCTTCTTTCTTTCTTCTTTCTTCTTTCTTTCTTTCTTCTTTCTTCTTTCTTACTTCTTTCTTACTTTTTTCTTTCTTCTTTCTTTCTTACTTCTTTTTTTCTTCTTCTTTCATCTTTCTTTCTTTCTTCTTTCTTTCTTTCTTCTTTCTTTCTTCTTTCTTCTTTCTTCTTTCTTTCTTCTTTCTTCTTTCTTTCTTTCTTCTTTCCTTCTTCTTTCTTTCTTCTTTCTTTCTTACTTGTTTCTTACTTCTTTCTTTCTTCTTTCTTACTTCTTTCTTACTTCTTCTTTCTTATTTCTTTCTTACTTCTTTTTCTTCTTTCTTTTTCTTTCTTCCTTCTTTCTTCTTCCTTCTTCTTCATTCTTTCTTTGTTCTTTGTTTCTTCTTTCTTCTTCTTTTTTTCTTCTTTTTTCTTTCTTCTTTCTTTCTTCTTTCTATCTTATTTCTTTCTTTCTTTCTTCTTTCTTCTTTCTTTCTTTCGTCTTTCTTTCTTTCTTACTTCTTCTTTCTTTCTTCTTTCTTTCTTCTTTCTATCTTATATCTTTCTTTCTTTCTTCTTTCTTCTTTCTTTCTTTCTTCTTTCTTTCTTTCTTACTTCTTCTTTCTTTCTTCTTTCTTTCTTTCTTCTTTCTTTCTTCTTTCTCTCCTTCTTCTTTCTTTCTTCTTTCTTTCCTCTTTCTTTCTTCTTTCTTTCTTTCTTCTTTGTTTCTTTCTTACTTATTCTTTCTTTCTTCTTTCTTTCTTCTTTCTTCTTTCTTTCTTCTTTCTTTCTTCTTTCTTTCTTTCTTCTTTCTTTCTTCTTCTCTCTTTCTTCTTTCTTTCTTCTTTCTTTCCTCTTTCTTTCTGCTTTCTTTCTTTCTTCTTTGTTTCTTTCTTACTTATTCTTTCTTTCTTCTTTCTTTCTTTCTTCTTTCTTTCTTCTTTCTTTCTTCTTTCTTTCTTCTTTCTTTATTCCTTCTTTCTCTCTTCTTTCTTTCTTTCTTCTTTCTTCTTTCTTTCTTCATTCTTCTGTCTTTCTTTCTTCTTACTTTCTTCTTTCTTTCTTACTTCTTTCTTAATTCTATCTTACTCTTTCTTACTTCTTCTTTTTTATTTCTTTCTTTCTTTCTTCTTGATTTCTTTCTTTCATTCTTCTTTCTTTCTTCTTTCTTTCTTCTTTCTTCCTTCATTCTTTCTTTCTTCTTTCTTTCTTTCTTTCTTCTTTCTTTCTTCATTCTTTCTTCTTTCATTCTTCTTTCTTTCTTCTTTCTTTCTTCTTTCTTCCTTCATTCTTTCTTTCTTCTTTCTTCTTTCTTTCTTCTTTCTATCTTCTTTCTCCCTTTCTTTCTTTCTTTCTTATTTCTTTCTTCTTTCTTACTTCTTTGTTACTTCTTTCTTACTTTTTTCTTTCTTCCTTCTTTCTTCTTTCTTTTTTCTTCCTTTCTTCTTTCTTTCTTCTTTCTTTCTTCTTTCTTTCTTCTTTCTTTCTTCTTTCTCTCTTTCTTCTTTCTTTCTTCTTTCTCTCTTTCTTCTTTCTTGCTTCTTTCTTTCTTCTTTCTTTCTTCTTTCTTTCTTCTTTCTTTCTTCTTTCTTTCTTACTTCTTTCTTTCTTCTTTCTTACTTCTTTCTTACTTCTTCTTTGTTATTTCTTTCTTTCTTCTTTCTTTCTTCATTCTTTCTTCTTTCTTTCTTACTTCTTTCTTACTTCTTTCTTACTGTTTTCTTTCTTCCTTCTTTCTTCTTTCTTTCTTCTTTCATAGTTGGTGATTTACTGAGCCATCTGGATCCTCACAAGTCTATGGGACCACATGGGATCCATCCTAGGGTGATGAGGGAGCTAGCAGAAGAACTTGCCAAGCCGCTCTCCATCATCTTCCAACAGTCCTGGCTCACTGGGGAGGTCCCATATGATTGGAATTGGCCAGCGTTACCCCAGTCCACAAAAAGGGCTGCAGAGCTGACCCTGGCAACTACAGGCCTGTCAGCCTGACCTCGGTGCCTGTCAGGGTTATGCAGCAGATCATCGTGAATGGAATCACACAGCACCTTCAGGATGGACAAGGGATCAGACCCAGCCAGCATGGGTTTAGGAGGGGCAGGTCCTGTCTGACCAGCCTGATCTCCTTTTATGATCAGGTGACTCACCTGGTGGATGAGGGGAAAGCTGTGGATGTGGTCTATCTGGACTTCAGCAAGGCCTTTGACACTGTCTCCCATAACATACTCTTGCAAAACCTGGTAGCCCATGGCTTGGACAAGTGTACTCTACGCTGGGTTAAGAACTGGCTTGAGGGCCGGGCCCAGAGAGTGCTGGTGAATGGGGCTGCATCCAGCTGGCGGCCAGTCACTAGTGGTGTTCCCCAGGGTCAGTGTTGAGTCCCGTCCTGTTTAACATCTTTATTGATGATTTAGATGAGGGGATTGAGACCATCATCAGCAAATTTGCTGATGACACCAAGCTGGGAGGGAGTGTCGACCTGCTGGAAGGCAGGAGGGCTCTGCAGAGGGATCTGGATAGACTGGAAAAATGGGCTGATTCCAATGGGATGAAGTTCAATAAGGCCAAATGCCGGGTGCTGCACTTTGGTCACAACAACCCCCTGCAGCGCTACAGGCTGGGCGCAGAGTGGGAGTGGCTGAGAGCAGTCAGACAGAAAGGGACCTGGGGTGCTAATTGACAGGAAGCTCAACATGAGCCAACAGTGTGCCCAGGTGCCAAGAAGGCAACGGTATCCTGTCCTGTATCAAAAACAGCGTGGTCAGCAGGACAAGGGAAGTGATCCTTCCCCTGTACTCTGCATTGGTGAGGCCACACCTGGAGTATTGTGTTCAGTTCTGGGCCCCTCAGTTCAGGAAAGACATTGAAGTGCTGGAGCGGGTCCAGAGAAGAGCAACACGACTGGTGAAGGGACTTGAACATAAGACCTATGAGGAGAGGCTGAGGGAGCTGGGGTTGTTTAGTCTAGAGAAGAGGAGGCTTAGAGGTGACCTCATCACTCTCTATAACTACCTGAAGGGAAGTTATAGCCAGGTGGGGATTGTCTCTTCTCCCAGGCAGTTAGCAATAGGACAACGGGGCATGGGCTTAACTCTACCAGGGGAAATTTAGGCTGGGTATTAGAAAGAAATTCTTTACAGAGAGAGTGATCAGGCATTGGAATGGCCTGCCCAGGGAGGTAGTGGACTCGCCGTCCCTAGAGGTTTTTAACTGAGATTGGACGTGGCACTTAGTGCCAGGATCTAGTAAACGGACTAGCGTTGGACTCGATGATCTCTGAGGTCTCTTCCAACCCAGTCGATTCTGTGATTCTTTCTTCTTTGTTTCTTCTTTCTTTCATCCTTCTTTTTTCTTCTTTCTTTCTTCCTTTCTTTCTTTCTTTCTTTTCTTTCTTTCTTTCTTTCTTTCTTTCTTTCTTTCTTTCTTCTTTCTTTCTTTCTTTCTTTCTTTCTTTCTTCTTTCTTTCGTCTTTCTTTCTTTCTTCTTCTTTCTTCTTCCTTTCTTACTTCTTTCTTTCTTCGTACTTACTTTCTTCTTTCTTTCTTCTTTCTTTCTTTCTTCTTCCTTTCTTTCTTACTTCTTTCTTTCTCTTTCTTTCTTCTTTCTTTCGTCTTTCTTTCTTCTTTCTTTCTTACTGCTTTCTTACTTCTTTCTTACTTCTCCCTTCTTTGTTACTTCTTTCTTTCCTTTTTCTTTTTTCTTTCTTTCTTTCTTTCTTTCTCCTTTCTTTCTTCTTTCTTCTTTCTTTCTTCTTACTTTCTTCTTTCTTTCTTCTTTCTTTCTTCTTTCTTTCTTCTTTCTCTCTTCTTTCTTTCTTCTTTCTTTCTTTCTTCTTCAATCTTCTTTCTTTCTTCTTCTTTCTCTCTTCTTTCTTTCTTTCTTCTTCTTTCATCTTTCTTTCTTCTTTCTTTCTTCTTTATTTCTTCTTTCTTTCTTTCTTCTTTCTTTCTTTTTTCTTCTTTCTTTCGTACTTCTTTCTTACTTCTTTCTTTCTTCTTTCTTTCTTACTTATTTATTACTTCTTTCTTTCCTCTTTCTTTCTTTTTTCTTTCTTCTTTCTTTCTTCTCTCTTTCTTTCTTTCTTCTTTCTTCCTTTCTTCTTTCTTTCTTCGTACTTTCTTTCTTCTTTCTTTCTTCTTTCTTACTTCTTTCGTTCTTTCTTCCTTTTTTCTTAATTCTTTCCTCCTTCTTTCTCTCTTCTTTCTTTCCTTCTTCTTTCTTCTTTCTTTCTTCTTTCTTTCTTCTTTCTTTCTTCTTTCTTTCTTAATTCTTTCTTTCTCCTTTCTTTCATCTTTCTTTCTTCTTTCTTTCTTGTTTCTTTCTTTCTTCATTCTTTCTTCTTTTTTCTTCTTTCCTCCTTCTTTCTTTCTTCTTTCTTCTTGTTTCTTTCTTCCTTATTTCTTTCTTCTTTCTTTCTTTCTTCTTTCTTTCTTCTTTCTTTCTTCATTCTTTCTTCTTTCTTTCTTCTTTCCTCTTTCTTTCTTTCCTCTTTCTTTCTTCTTTCTTTCTTCTTTCTTTCTTCTTTCTTTCTTCTTTCTTTCTTACTTCTTTCTTTCTTTCTTCTTCTTTCTTTCTTACTTCTTTCTTTCTTCTTTCTTTCTTCATTCTTTCTTCTTTCTTTCTTCTTTCCTCTTTCTTTCTTTCCTCTTTCTTTCTTCTTTCTTTCTTCTTTCTTTCTTACTTCTTTCTTTCTTTCTTTCTTCTTTCTCTCTTTTTTCTTTCTTTCTTCTTTCTTTCGTCTTTCTTCTTTCTTTCTTCTTCCTTTCTTCATTCTTTCTTCTTTCTTTCTTCTTTCCTCTTTCTTTCTTCTTTCTTTCTTCTTTCTTTCTTACTTCTTTCTTCGTTCTTTCTTCCTTCTTTCTTTCTTCTTTCTTTCTTCTTTCTTCCTTCTTTCTTTCTTCTTTCTTTCTTCTTTCTTTCTTCTTTCTTTCTTCTTTCTTTCTTCTTCTTTCTTACTTCTTTCTTTCTTTCTTCTTCCTTTCTTTCTTACTTCTTTCTTTCTTCTTTCTTTCTTACTGCTTTCTTACTTCTTTCTTACTTCTTCCTTCTTTGTTACTTCTTTCTTCCTTTTTCTTTTTCTTTCTTTCTTCTTTCTTTCTTCTTTCTTTTCTTCTTTCTTCTTCTTTCTTTCTTCTTTCTTCTTCTTTCTTTCTTCTTACTTTCTTCTTTCTTTCTTCTTCTTTCTGGTTTCTTTCTTCTTTCTTTCTTCTTTCTTTCTTAATTCTTTCTTACATCTTCTTTGTTATTTCTTTCTTTCTTTCTTCTTTCTTTCTTCTTTCTTTCATCTTTCTTCTTTCTTGTTTCTTTCTTTCTTTCTTCTTTTTTTCTTCTTTCTTTCTTCATTCTTTCTTCCTTCTTTCTCTCTTCTTTCTTTCTTCTTCTTTCTTTCTTCTTTCTTTCTCCTTTCTTTCGTCTTTCTTTCTTCTTTCTTTCTTCTTTCTTTCTTACTTCTTTCTTTTCTTCTTTCTTTCTCCTCTTTCTTTCTTCTTTCCTCTTTCTTCTTTCTTTCCTTCTTCTTCTTTCTTCTTTCTTTCTTTTTCTTTTTTCTTTCTTCTTTCTTCTTTCTTTCTTTTTTCTTTTTTCTTTCTTTCTTCTTCTTTCTTTCTTTCTTTCTTTCTTTCTTCTTTCTTTCTTCTTTCTTTCTTCTTCTCTATTTCTTCTTTCTTTCTTCTTTCTTTCTTTTTTCTTTCTTTCTTTCTTCTTTCTTTCTTCTTTCTTTCTTTTTTCTTTCTTTCTTCTTTCTTCTTTTTTCTTCTTTTTTCTTACTTCTTTCTTACTTCTTTCTTATTGCTTTCTTCTTTCTTTTCTTTCTTCTTTCTTTCTTCGTTCTTTCTTCTTTTTTCTTCTTTTTTCTTTCTTTCTTTCTTCTCTCTCTTTCTTCTTTATTCTTTCGTTCTTCTTTCTTTTTTCTTCTTTCTTTCTTCTTTCTTTCTTTTTTCTTCTTTCTTTCTTTCTTTCTTTCTTTCTTTCTTTCTTTCTTTCTTTCTTTCTTTCTTTCTTTCTTTCTTTCTTTCTTTCTTTCTTTCTTTCTTTCTTTCTTCTTTCTCTATTCTTTCTTTCTTTCTTCTTTCTTCTTTCTTTCTTCTTTTTTCCTTTTTTCTTTCTTTCTCCTTTCTTTCGTCTTTCTTTCTACTTTCTTTCTTCTTTCTTTCTTTATTCTTTCTTTCTTTCTTTATTCTTTCTTTCTTTCTTCTTTCTTTCTTCTTTCTTCTTTCTTTCTTCTTTCTTTCTTTCCTACTTCTTTCTTTCATCTTTCTTTCTTATTTTCTTCTTTCTTTCTTATTTCTTCTTTCTTTCTTTCTTCTTTCTTTCATCTTCTTTCTTTCTTCTTTCTTTCTTCTTATCTTCTAATTTCTTCTTTCTTTATTTCTTCTTTATTTTCTTCTTTCTTCTTTCTTTCTTTCTTTCTTCTTTCATTCTTCTTTCTTTCTTTCTTTCTTTCTTTCCTCTTTCTTTCTTTTCTCTTTCTTCTTTCTTTCTTCTTTCTTCTTTTTTCTCCTTTTTCTTACTTCTTTCTTTCTTCTTACTTCTTTCTTTCTTCTTTCTTTCTTCTTCTTTCTTTCTTCTCTCTTTATTATTCTTCTTCTTTCTTCTTTCTTCTTATTCTTCTTTCCTTTCTTCTTTCTTTTCTTTCTTCTTTCTTTCTTCTTTCTTTACTTATTTCTTCTTTCTTTCTTTCTTCTTTCTTTTCTTCTTTCTTCTTTCGTTCTTCTTTCTTTTTCTTCTTTCTTTCTTCTTTCTTTCTTTTTTCTTCTTTCTTTCTTTCTTTCTTCTTTCTTTCTTTCTTCTTTCTTCTTCTTTCTTTCTTCTTTTTTTCTTACTCTTTCTTTCTTCTTCTTCCTTTCTTTCTTACTTCTTTCATTCTTCTTTCTTTCTTATTTCTTCTTTCTTTCTTATTTCTTCTTTCTTTCTTTCTTCTTTCTTTCATCTTTCTTCCTTTCTTCTTTCTTTCTTCTTTCTTCTTTTTTTCTCCTTTTTTCTTACTTCTTTCTTTCTTCTTACTTCTTTCTTTCTTCCTTTCTTTCTTTCTTCTTTCTTTCTTCTTTCTTTCTTATTTCTTCTTTCTTTCTTCTTTCTTTCTTATTTCTTCTTTCTTTCTTCTTTCTTTCTTTCTTCTTTCTTTCTTCTTTCTTTCTTATTTCTTCTTTCTTTCTTTCTTCTTTCTTTCTTCTTTCTTCTTTCGTTCTTCTTTCTTTTTTTCTTCTTTCTTTCTTCTTTCTTTCTTTTTTCTTCTTTCTTTCTTTCTTTCTTCTTTCTTTCTTTCTTCTTTCTTTCTCTTTCTTTCTTCTTTTTTTCTTACTTCTTTCTTTCTTTCTCTTCCTTTCTTTCTTACTTCTTTCTTTCTTCTTTCTTATTTCTTCTTTCTTTCTTATTTCTTCTTTCTTTCTTCTTTCTTTCATCTTTCTTTCTTTCTTCTTTCTTCTTCTTTCTTCTTTCCTTATTTCTTCTTTCTTTCTTCTTTCTTCTTTCTTTCTTTCTTCTTTCATTTCTTTCTTTCCTTCTTATTTCTTTCTTCTTTCGTTCTTCTTTCATTCTTCTTTCTTTCTTCTTCCTTTCTCATTCTTTCTTCTTTCTTTCTTCTTCCTTCTTTCTTTCTTTCTTCTTTCTTTCTTCTTTCTTTCTTTCTTTTTTCTTTCTTCTTTCAATCTTCTTTCTTTCTTCTTTCATTCTTCTTTCTTTCTTTCTTCTTTCTTTCTCTTTCTTTCTTCTTCTTACTTATTTCTTACTTCTTTCTTTCCTCTTTCTTTCTTTTTTCTTCTTCTTTCTTTCTTTCTTTCTTTCTTTCTTTCTTTCTTTCTTTCTTTCTTTCTTTCTTTCTTCTTTCTTTCTTCGTACTTTCTTTCTTCTTTCTTTCTTCTTTCTTACTTCTTTCGTTCTTTCTTCTTTATTTCTTAATTCTTTCTTTCTTCTTTCATTTCTTCTTTCTTCATTCTTTCTTCTTTCTTTCTTCTTATTTATTTCTTTCTTCTTTCTTTCTTCTTACTGCTTTCTTTTTTCTTTCTTTCTTTCTTCTTTCTTTCTTCTTTCTTTCTTTCTACTTTCTTTCTTCTTTCTTATTTCTTCTTCTTTTTTCTTTCTTCTTTCCTTTCTTTCTTCTTTCTTTCTTCTTCTTTGTTATTTCTTCTCTTTTTTCTTTCTTTCTTTCTTCTTTCTTTCTTTCTTATTTATTTCTTTCTTCTTTCTTTCTTCTTACTTCTTTCTTTTTTCTTCTTTCTTTCTTCTTCTTTGTTATTTCATTCTTTTTTCTTTCTTTCTTTCTACTTTCTTTCTCTTTCTTATTTCTTTCTTCTTTTTTCTTTCTTCTTTCTTTCTTTCTTCTTTCTTTCTTCTTCTTTGTTAATTCTTTCTTTTTTCTTTCTTTCTTTCTTCTTTCTTTCTTTCTTATTTATTTCTTTCTTCTTTCTCTTACTTCTTTCTTTTTTCTTTCTTTCTTTCTTCTTTCTTTCTTCTTTCTTTCTTCTTTCTTTCTTCTTTCTTTCTTCTTCCTTCTTTTTTTTCTTTCTTCTTTCTTTCTTTTTCTTTCTTTCTTTTTTCTTTCTTCTTTCTTTCTCGCTCTTTCTTTCTTCTTTCTTTCTTCTTTCTTTCTTCCTTCTTTCTGCTTTCTTTCTTTCTTCTTTCTTTCTTCTTTCTTTCTTCATTCTTTTTTTCTTCTCTCTTTCTTCTTTATTTCTCCTTCTTACTTCTTTCTTTCTTTCTTCTTTCTTTCTTTCTACTTTCTTTCTTTCTTCATTCTTAATTTCTTCTTTCTTTCTTTCTTCTTTCTTTCTATTTCTTTATTTCTTATTTCTTTCTTCTCTTTCTTTCTTCTTCTTTCTCCTTTCTTTCTTCTTTCTTTCTTCTTTGTTTCTTCTTTCTTTCTTCTTTCTTTCTTCTCTCTTTCTTTCTTCTTTCTTTTTTACTTCTTCTTGCTTTTTTCTCTCTTTCTTCTTTCTTTCTTTCTTTTTTATTAATTCTTCCTTTCTTCTTTCTTTCTTTCTACTTTCTTTCTTTCTACTTTCTTTCTTCTATCTTTCTTCTTTCATTCTTCTTTCTTCTTTCTTTCTTCTTTATTACTTCTTTCTTTCTCTTTCTTTCTTTCTTCTTTCTTTCCTTCTTTCTTTCTTTCTTCTTTCGTTCTTCTTTCTTTCTTTCTTCTTTCGTTCTTCTTTCATTCTTTCTTCTTTCTTTCTTACTTCTTTCTTTCTTTTTAGTTTTTTTCTTTTTTCTTTCTTCTTTCTTTATTCTTTCTTTCTTTTTTTTCTTCTTTCTTCTTTCTTTCTTCGTTCTTTCTTCCTTCTTTCTCTCTTCTTTCTTTCTTTCTTCTTTCTTCTTTCTTTCTGTCTTCTTTATTTCTTCTTTCTTCTTTCTTCCTTTCTTCTCTCTTTCTTTCATTCTTCTTTCTTACTTCTTTCTTTCTTCTTTCCTTCTTCTTTCTTATTTCTTTCTTCTTTCTTTCTTTCTTCTTTCTTTCTTTCGTCTTTCTTTCTTACTTCTTTCATTCTTTCTTCTTTCTTTCTGTCTTCTTTCTTACTTCTTTCTTTCTTCTTTCTTTCTTATTTATAATTCTGTCTTTCTTCTTTCTGTCTTCTCTCTTACTTCTTTCTTTCTTTTTTCTTTCTTCTTTCTTATTCTTTCTTTCTTTTTTCTTTCTTTCTTCTTCCTTTCTTCTTTCTTACTTCTTTCTTTCTTCTTTCTTTCTTCTTTCTTTCTTCTTTCTTTTTTCTTACTTCTTTCTTTATTCTTTCTTTCTACATTCTTTCTGGTTTCTTCTTTCTTACTTCTTTCTTATTTCTTTCTTTCTTCTTTCTTTCTTTCTTTCTTCTTTCTTCCTTTCTTCTTTCTTTCTTCTTTCTTTCTTCTTTCTTTTTTCTCTTTTTTCTTACCTCTTTCTTTCTTCTTACTTTTTTCTTACTTCTTTCTTTACTTCTTTCTTTCTTCTTTCTTTTTTCTCTTTTTTCTTACCTCTTTCTTTCTTCTTACTTTTTTCTTACTTCTTTCTTTATTCTTTCTTTCTCCATTCTTTCTGGTTTCTTCTTTCTTTCTTATTTCTTTCTTCTTTCTTTCTTTCCTCTTTCTTTTTTTCTTCTTTCCTTCTTCTTTCTTCATTCTTTCTTCTTTCTTCCTCTCTTCTTTCTTTCTTTCTTCTTTCTTTCTTCTTTCTTTCTTCTCTTTCTTCTTTCTTTCTCTTTCTTTCTTGTTCTTTCTTTCTTCTTTCTTCTTCTTTCTTTCTCTTTCTTTCCTCTTCTTCTTCTTCTTTCTTTCTTCTTTCTTTCTTCTTCTTCTGTCTTCTTTCTTCTTCTTTCTTCTTTCTTTCTTTCTTTCTTCTTCTTTCTACTTCTTCTTCTTTCTTTCTTCTTTCTTTCTTCCTTCTTTCTTTCTTCTTTCTTCTTCTTCTTTCTTTCTTCTTCTTTCTTCTTCTTTCTTCTTCTTTCTTTCTTTCTTCTTCTTTCTTCTTTTTTCTTTCTTCTTTCTTTTTCTTTCTTCTTCTTTCTTTCTTCTTCTCTTCTTTCTTTTCCCTCTTCTTTCTTCTTCTTTCTTTCTTCTTTCTTTCTTCTTCTTTTCTCATTCTTTCTTCATTCTTTCTTACTTCTTTCTTTCTTCATTCTTTCTACTTTCTTTATTTATACTTCTTTCTTTTTGTCTTCTTTCTTACTTCTTTCTTTTTTCTTTCTTCTTTCTTTCTTTCTTCTTTATTTCTTCTTTCTTTATTCTTTCTTTATTCATTCCTTCCTTCTTCTTTCTTTCTTCTTCCTTTTTGCTTTATTTCTCCTTTCTTTTTTCTTCTTTCTTTCTTCTTCTTTCTTCTTTCTTTCTTCTTTCTTTCTTCTTTCTTTCTTTCTTTCTTCTTTCTTTCTTCTTTCTTAACTTCTTTGTTACTTCTTTTTTTCTTATTTTTTTTCTTCATTTCTTACTTCTTTCTTTCTTCTTTCTTCCTTTCTTCTTCTTTCTTCTTTCTTTCTTTCTTCTTTCTTTCTTCTTTATTACTTCTTTCTTAATTCTTTCTTACTTCTTTCTTTCTTCTTTCTTTCATTCTTCTTTCTTTCATTTTTTTCTTTCATCTTTCTTTATTTCTTTCCTCTTTCTTTCTTATTTCTTTCTTTCTTCGTTCTTTCTTCTTTCTTACTACTTTCTTTCTTCTTTCTGTCTTCTTTCTTACTTCTTCCTTTCTTTTTCTTCTTCTTTCTTTCTTTCTCTTTCTTCTTCTCTCTTTCTTCTTTCTTTCTTCCTTTGCTTCCTTTCTTATTTCTTTCTTATCTTTCTTTCTTCTTTCTTTCATTCTTCTTTATTTCTTCTTTCTTTCGTCTTTCTTTCTTTCTTCTATCTTTCTTTTTTCTTTCTTTCTTTTTTTTCTTCTTTCTTTCTTTTTTCTTTCTACTTTCTTTCTTCTTTCTTTCTTCTTTCTTTCTTCTTTCTTTCTTACTTCTTTCTTACTTCTTCTTTCTTTTTTCTTTCTTCTTTATTTCTTCTTTCTTTCTTTCTTTTTCTTTCTTCTTTCATTCTTCTTTCTTTCTTCTTTCATTCTTCTTTCTTTCTTTCTTCTTTCTTTCTTCTTTCGTTCTTCTTTCTTTCTTTCTTTCTTCTTTCTTTCTTACTTCTTTCTTATTTCTTTCTTACTTCTTTCTTTCTTCTTTCTTTCTTTCTTCTTTCTTTCTTCTTTGTTTCTTCTTTCTTTCTACTTTCTTCTTTCTTTCTTATTTCTTTCTTTCTTCGTTCTTTCTTCTTTCTTACTACTTTCTTTCTTCTTTCTGTCTTCTTTCTTACTTCTTCCTTTCTTTTTTCTTTCTTCTTTCTTTCTTTCTTCTTTCTTCTTCTCTCTTCTTCTTTTTCATTCTTCTTTATTTCTTCTTTCTTCTTCTTTCTTTCTTTCTTCTATCTTTCTTCTTTCTTTCTTTCTTCTTTTTTCTTCTTTTTTTCTTTTTCTTTCGACTTTCTTTCTTCTTTCTTTCTTCTTTCTTTCTTCTTTCTTTCTTTCTTCTTTCTTTCTTCTTATTTTCTTTGTTCTTTCTTTATTCTTTCCTACTTCTTCCTTAGTTCTTTCTTACTTCTTCTTTCTTTTTTCTTTCTGCTTTCTTTCTTTCTTTCTTTCTTCTTTCTTTCTTCTTTCTTTCTTCTTTTTTCTTCTTTCTTTCTTCTTTCTTTCTTTTCTTTCTTTCTTTTTTCTTCTTCTTTCTTTCTTCGCTCTTTCTTTCTTCTTTCTTTCTTCTTTCTTTCTTCTTTCTTTCTTTCTACTTTCTTTCTTCTTCTTATTTCTTTCTTCTTTCTTTCTTCTTTCTTTCTTTCTTCTTTCTTTCTTCTTCTTTGTTATTTCTTTCTTTTTCTTTCTTTCTTTCTTCTTTCTTTCTTCTTATTTATTTCTTTCTTCTTTCTTTCTTCTTACTTCTTTCTTTTTTCTTTCTTTCTTCTTTCTTTCTTCTTTCTTTCTTCTTTCTTTCTTCTTTCTTTCTCTTCCTTCTTTTTTTCTTTCTTCTTTCTTTCTTTTTCTTTCTTTCTTTTTTCTTTCTTCTTTCTTTCTTCGCTCTTTCTTTCTTCTTTCTTTCTTCTTTCTTTCTTCATTCTTTCTTCTTTCTTTCTTCATTCTTTCTTCCTTCTTTCTTTCTGTCTTCTTTCTTTCTTTCTTCTTTCTTTCTTCCTTCTTTCTGCTTTCTTTCTTTCTTCTTTCTTTCTTCTTTCTTCTCATTCTTTTTTTCTTCTCTCTTTCTTCTTTATTTCTTCTTTCTTACCTTCTTTCTTTCTTTCTTCTTTCTTTCTTTCTACTTTCTTTCTTTCTTCATTCTTTCTTTCTTCTTTCTTTCTTTCTTCTTTCTTTCTATTTCTTTATTTCTTATTTCTTTCTTCTCTTTCTTTCTTCTTTCTTTCTTCTTTCTTTCTTTCTTCTTTCTTTCTTCTTTGTTTCTTCTTTCTTCCTTCTTTCTTTCTTCTTTCTTTCTTCTCTCTTTCTTTCTTCTTTCTTTCTTTCTACTTTATTTCTTTCTTCATTCTTTCTTTCTTCTTTCTTTCTTACTTCTTTCTTTCTTTTTTCTCTCTTTCTTCTTTCTTTCTTTCTTTTTTATTAATTCTTCCTTTCTTCTTTCTTTCTTTCTACTTTCTTTCTTTCTACTTTCTTTCTTCTTTCTTCTTTCATTCTTCTTTCTTCTTTCTTTCTTCTTTATTTCTTCTTTCTTTCTTCTTTCTTTCTTCTTTCTTTCTTTCTTCTTTCTTTCTTCTTTCTTTCTTTCTTCTTTCTTTCTTCTTTCTTTCTTTCTTCTTTCGTTCTTCTTTCTTTCTTTCTTCTTTCTTTCTTCTTTCTTTCTTCTTCTTTCTTTATCACTTCTTTCTTACTTCTTTCTTTCTTCTTTCTTTCTTTCTGCTTTCTTTCTTCTTTCTTTCTTCCTTTTTTCTTACTTCTTTCATTCTTTCTTCTTTCTTTCTTACTTCTTTCTTTCTTTTTAGTTTTTTCTTTTTTCTTTCTTCTTTCTTTATTCTTTCTTTCTTTTTTCTTTCTTTCTTCTTTCTTTCTTCGTTCTTTCTTCCTTCTTCTCTCTTCTTTCTTTCTTTCTTCTTTCTTCTTTCTTTCTGTCTTCTTTATTTCTTCTTTCTTCTTTCTTCCTTTCTTTCTCTCTTTCTTCTTTCTTCTTTCTTACTTCTTTCTTTCTTCTTTCTTCTTTCTTTCTTATTTCTTTCTTCTTTCTTTCTTTCTTCTTTCTTTCTTTCGTCTTTCTTTCTTACTTCTTTCATTCTTTCTTCTTTCTTTCTGTCTTCTTTCTTACTTCTTTCTTTCTTCTTTCTTTCTTATTTATAATTCTGTCTTTCTTCTTTCTGTCTTCTCTCTTACTTCTTTCTTTCTTTTTCTTTCTTCTTTCTTTATTCTTTCTTTCTTTTTTCTTTCTTTCTTCTTCCTTTCTTCTTACTTCTTTCTTTCTTCTTTCTTTCTTCTTTCTTTCTTCTTCTTTTTTCTTACTGTCTTTCTTATCTTCTTTCTACATTCTTTCTGGGTTTCTTCTTTCTTACTTCTTTCTTATTTCTTTCTTTCTTCTTTCTTTCTTTCTTTCTTCTTTCTTCCTTTCTTCTTTCTTTCTTCTTTCTTTCTTCTTTCTTTTTTCTCTTTTTTCTTACCTCTTTCTTTCTTCTTACTTTTTTCTTACTTCTTTCTTTATTCTTTCTTTCTCCATTCTTTCTGGTTTCTTCTTTCTTTCTTATTTCTTTCTTCTTTTCTCTTTCTTTTTTTCTTCTTTCCTTCTTCTTTCTTCATTCTTTCTTCTTTCTTCCTCTCTTCTTTCTTTCTTCTTTCTTTCTTTCTTCTTTCTTTCTTTCTTCTTTCTTCTTTCTTTCTTCTTTCTTTCTTTGTTCTTTCTTTCTTCTTTCTTACTTCTTTCTTTCTCCTTTCTTTCCTCTTTCTTACTTCTTTCTTTCTTTCTTCTTTCTTTCTTCTTTCTTTCTGTCTTCTTTCTTTCTTCTTTCTTCTTTCTTTTTTCTTTCTTTCTTCTTTCTTTCTACTTTCTTCTTTCTTTCTTTCTTCTTTCTTTCTTCCTTCTTTCTTTCTTCTTTCTTTCTTCTTTCTTTCTTTCTTCTTTCTTTCTTCTTTCTTTCTTTCTTCTTTCTTTCTTTCTTCTTTCTTTCTTCTTTTTTCTTCTTTCTTCTTTCTTTTTTCTTTCTTTCTTCTTTCTTTCTTCTTTCTTCCTTTCTTCTTTCTTCTTTCTTTCTTTTTCCCTCTTCTTTCTTTCTTCTTTCTTTCTTCTTTCTTTCTTCTTTCTTTCTTCATTCTTTCTTCATTCTTTCTTACTTCTTTCTTTCTTCATTCTTTCTACTTTCTTTATTTATACTTCTTTCTTTTTGTCTTCTTTCTTACTTCTTTCTTTTTTCTTTCTTCTTTCTTTCTTTCTTCTTTATTTCTTCTTTCTTTATTCTTTCTTTATTCATTCCTTCCTTCTTCTTTCTTTCTTCTTCCTTTTTGCTTTATTTCTCCTTTCTTTTTTCTTCTTTCTTTCTTCTTCCTTTCTTCTTTCTTTCTTCTTTCTTTCTTCTTTCTTTCTTTCTTTCTTCTTTCTTTCTTCTTTCTTAACTTCTTTGTTACTTCTTTCTTTCTTATTTTTTTTTCTTCATTTCTTACTTCTTTCTTTCTTCTTTCTTTCTTTCTTCTTTCTTTCTTCTTTCTTTCTTTCTTCTTTCTTTCTTCTTTATTACTTCTTTCTTAATTCTTTCTTACTTCTTTCTTTCTTCTTTCTTTCATTCTTCTTTCTTTCATTTTTTTTCTTTCATCTTTCTTTATTTCTTTCCTCTTTCTTTCTTATTTCTTTCTTTCTTCGTTCTTTCTTCTTTCTTACTACTTTCTTTCTTCTTTCTGTCTTCTTTCTTACTTCTTCCTTTCTTTTTTCTTTCTTCTTTCTTTCTTTCTTCTTTCTTTCTTCTCTCTTTCTTCTTTCTTTCTTCCTTTGCTTCCTTTCTTATTTCTTTCTTATCTTTCTTTCTTCTTTCTTTCATTCTTCTTTATTTCTTCTTTCTTTCTTCTTTCTTTCTTTCTTCTATCTTTCTTTTTTCTTTCTTTCTTTTTTTTCTTCTTTCTTTCTTTTTTCTTTCGACTTTCTTTCTTCTTTCTTTCTTCTTTCTTTCTTCTTTCTTTCTTACTTCTTTCTTACTTCTTTCTATCTTCTTTCTTTCTTCTGTCTTACTTCTTTCTTTCTCCTTTCTGTCTTCTTTCTTTCTTTTTTCTTTCTTCTTTCTTTCTTCTTTCTTTCTTTCTTTCTTTTTCTTTCTTCTTTCATTCTTCTTTCTTTCTTCTTTCATTCTTCTTTCTTTCTTTCTTCTTTCTTTCTTCTTTCGTTCTTCTTTCTTTCTTTCTTTCTTCTTTCTTTCTTACTTCTTTCTTACTTCTTTCTTACTTCTTTCTTTCTTCTTTCTTTCTTTCTTCTTTCTTTCTTCATTGTTTCTTCTTTCTTTCTACTTTCTTCTTTCTTTCTTATTTCTTTCTTTCTTCGTTCTTTCTTCTTTCTTACTACTTTCTTTCTTCTTTCTGTCTTCTTTCTTACTTCTTCCTTTCTTTTTTCTTTCTTCTTTCTTTCTTTCTGCTTTCTTTCTTCTCTCTTTCTTCTTTTTTCATTCTTCTTTATTTCTTCTGTCTTCTTCTTTCTTTCTTTCTTCTATCTTTCTTCTTTCTTTCTTTATTCTTTTTTTTTTCTTTTTTTCTTTTTTCTTTCGACTTTCTTTCTTCTTTCTTTCTTCTTTCTTTCTTCTTTCTTTCTTTCTTCTTTCTTTCTTCTTTTTTTCTTTGTTCTTTCTTTCTTCTTTCCTACTTCTTTCTTACTTCTTTCTTACTTCTTTCTTTCTTTTTTCTTTCTGCTTTCTTTCTTCTTTCTTTCTTCTTTCTTTCTTCTTTCTTTCTTACTTCATTCTTACTTCTTTCTTCTTTCTTACTTCTTTCTTTCTTCTTTCTGTCTTCTTTCTTACTTCTTTCTTTTTTTTTCTTTCTTCTTTCATTCTTCTTTGTTTCTTTCTTCTTTCTTTCTTCTTTCTTTCTTCTTTCTTACTTCTTTCTTTCTTCTTTCTGTCTTCTTTCTTATTTCTTTCTTTCTTTTTTCTTTCTTCTTTCTTTCTTTCTTTCTTTCTTTCTTTCTTTCTTTCTTTCTTTCTTTCTTTCTTCTTTCTTTCTTATGTCTTTCTTCTCTTTCTTTCTTCTTTCTTTCTTTCCTCTTTATTTCTTCTTTCTTTGTTTTTTCTTTCGACTTTCTTCTTTCTTTCTTCTTTCTTTCTTTCTTACTTCTTTCTTACTTCTTTCTATCTTCTTTCTTTCTTCTTTCTTTCTTCTTTCTTTCTTTCTTCTAGCTTTCTTCTTTCTTTCTTCCCTCTTACTTACTTTTTTCTTTCATCTTTCTTTCTTACTTCTTTCTTAATTCTTTCTTTCTTCTTTCTTTCTTCTCTCTTTCTTCTTTCTTTCTTCTTTCTTCTTTCTTTCTTCTTTCTTCTTTCTTTCTTCTTTCTTTCTTCTTTCTTTCTTTCTTCTTTCTTTCTTACTTCTTTCTTACTTCTTTCTTCTTTCTTTCTTCTCTCTTTATTCTTCCTTTCCTTTTTCTTTCTTTCTTCTTTCTTTGTTTCTTTCTTCTTTCTTTCTTCTTTCTTTCTTTCTTCTTCCTTCTTTCTTCTTTCTTTCTTCTTTATTACTTCTTTCTTAATTCTTTCTTACTTCTTTCTTTCTTCTTTCTTTCTTTCTTCTTTCTTTCTTCTCTCTTTCCTCTTTCTTTCTTTCTTTTTTCTTTCTTTCTTCT
This sequence comes from Columba livia, assembly GCF_036013475.1. NCBI lineage: Eukaryota > Metazoa > Chordata > Aves > Columbiformes > Columbidae > Columba > Columba livia. Next base: position 37,093 of record NW_027043596.1, on the reverse strand, counting down.
TTCTTTCTTTCTTTTTTCTTCTTTCTTTCTTCTTTCTTTCTTCTTTCTTTCTTCTTTCTTTCTTCTTGCTTTCTTCTTTCTTTCTTCTTTATTCTTTCTTTCTTCTTTCTTTCTTTCTTCTTTATCCTTTCTTCTTTCTTTCTTACTTCTTTCTTACTTCTTTCTTACTTCTTTCTTACTTCTTTCTTTCTTCTTTCTTTTTTTCTTCTTTCTTTCTTCTTTGTTTCTTTCTTCTTTCTTTCTTCTTTATTACTTCTTTCTTAATTCTTTCTTACTTCTTTCTTTCTTCTTTCTTTCTTTCTTCTTTCTTTTTTTTCTTTCATCTTTCCTTATTTCTTTCCTCTTTATTCTTCTTTCTTTCATTCTTCTTTCTTTCTTCTTTCTTACTTCTTTCTTACTTCTTTCTTTCTTTTTTTTTTTCTTCATTTCTTACTTCTTTCTTTCTTCTTCTTTCTTTCTTCTTTCTTTCTTCTTTCTTTCTTTCTTCTTTCTTTCTTATTTATTACTTCTTTCTTACTTCTTTCTTACTTCTTTCTTTCTTCTTTCTTTCTTCCTTCTTTCTTTCTTCTTTGTTTCTTCTTTCTTTCTACTTCCTTCTTTCTTTCTTATTTCTTTCTTTCTTCGTTCTTTCTTCTTTCTTACTACTTTCTTTCTTGTTTCTGTCTTCTTTCTTACTTCTTCCTTTCTTTTTTCTTTATTCTTCCTTTCTTTCTTCTTTCTTTCTTCTCTCTTTCTTCTTTCTTTCTTCCTTTTCTTTCTTTCTTATTTCTTTCTTATCTTTCTTTCTTCTTTCTTTCATTCTTCTTTATTTCTTCTTTCTTTCTTCTTTCTTTCTTCTTTCTTTCTTACTTCTTTCTTACTTCTTTCTATCTTCTTTCTTTCTTCTGTCTTACTTCTTTCTTTCTCCTTTCTGTCTTCTTTCTTACTTCTTTCTTTCTTTTTTCTTTCTTTCTTTCTTTTTCTTTCTTCTTTCATTCTTCTTTTTTTCTTCTTTCATTCTTCTTTCTTTCTTCTTTCATTCTTCTTTCTTTCTTTCTTCTTTCTTTATTACTTCTTTCTTACTTCTTTCTTTCTTCTTTCTTTCTTTCTTCTTTCTTTCTTCTTTGTTTCTTCTTTCTTTCTACTTTCTTCTTTCTTTCTTATTTCTTTCTTTCTTCGTTCTTTCTTCTTTCTTACTACTTTCTTTCTTCTTTCTGTCTTCTTTCTTACTTCTTCCTTTCTTTTTTCTTTCTTCTTTCTGTCTTCTTTCTTACTTCTTCCTTTCTTTTTTCTTTCTTCTTTCTTTCTTTCTTCTTTCTTTCTTCTCTCTTTCTTCTTTTTTCATTCTTCTTTATTTCTTCTTTCTTCTTCTTTCTTTCTTTCTTCTATCTTTCTTCTTTCTTTCTTTCTTCTTTTTTCTTCTTTTTTTCTTTTTTCTTTCGACTTTCTTTCTTCTTTCTTTCTTCTTTCTTTCTTCTTTCTTTCTTTCTTCTTTCTTTCTTCTTTTTTTCTTTGTTTTTCTTTCTTCTTTCCTACTTCTTTCTTAGTTCTTTCTTACTTCTTTCTTTCTTTTTTCTTTCTGCTTTCTTTCTTCTTTCTTTCTTCTTTCTTTCTTCTTTCTTTCTTCTTTCTTTCTTCTTTCTTTCTTACTTCATTCTTACTTCTTTCTTCTTTCTTAATTCTTTCTTTCTTCTTTCTGTGTTCTTTCTTACTTCTTTCTTTCTTTCTTCTTTCTTCTTTCATTCTTCTTTCTTTCTTTCTTCTTTCTTTCTTCTTTCTTTATTTCTTCTTTCTTTCTTCTTTCTTTCTTCTTTCTTCTTTCTTTCTTCTTTCATTCTTCTTTCTTTCATTCTTTTTCTTTCTTTCTTCATTCTTCTTTCTTTCATTCTTTTTTCTTTCTTTCTTCATTCTTCTTTCTTTCTTTCTTCTTTCTTTCTTTCTTCTTTCCTTCTTTCTTCTTTCTTTCTTTCTCTCTTTCTCTCTTCTTTCTTTCTTCTTTCTTTCTTCTTTCTTTCTTTCTTCTTTCTTTCTTTCTTCTTTCTTTCTTTCTTCTTTCTTACTTCTTTCTTTCTTTCCTCTTTCTTTCTTACTTCTTTCTTACTTCTTTCTTTCTTCTTTCTTTCTTCTTTCTTTCTTCTTTCTTTCTTATTTGTTTCTTCTTTCTTTCTTCTTTCTTTCTTCTTTCTTTCTTCTCTCCTCTTTCTTTCTTATTTCTTTCTTCTTTCTTTCTTTCTTCTTTCTTTCTTTCTTCTTTCTTACTTCGTTCTTCTTTCTTTCTTCTTTCTTTCTTCTTCCTTTCTTCTTCCTTTCTTAATTGTTTCTTTCTTCTTTCTTTCTTTCTTCTTTCTTTCTTCTTTCTTTCTTTCTTCTTTCTTTCTTCTTTCTTACCTCTTTCTTACTTCTTTCTTACTCCTTTCTTTCTTCTTTCTTTATTAGTTCTTTGTTTCTTCTGTCTTTCTTTCTTCTTTCTTTCTTCTATCTTTCTTTCTTCTTTCTTTCTTTCTTAATTCTTTCTTTCTTCTTTCTGTCTTCTTTCTTACTTCTTTCTTCTTTCTTTCTTCTTTCCTTCTTTCTTTCTTCTTTCATAATTCTTTCTTTCTTATTTCTTTCTTCTTTCTTTCTTCTTTCTTTCTTCTTTCTTTCTTACTTCTTTCTTACTTCTTTCTTTCTTCTTTCTTTCTTTTTTCTTTCTTTCTTCTTTCTTCTTTCTTTCTTTCTACTTTCTTTCTTTCTTCTTTCTTACTTCTTTCTTCTTTCTTTCTTTTTCTTCTTATTTCTTTCTTCTTTCTTTCTTTCTTCTTTCTTTCTTTCTTCTTTCTTTCGTCTTTCTTCTTTCTTTCTTCTTTCTTTCTTATTTCTTCTTTCTTACTTTCTTCTTTCTTTCTTTCTTCTTTCTTACTTCTTTTTTCTTTCTTTCTTCTTTCTTTCTTCTTTCTTTCTTCTTTCTTTCTTCTTTCATTCTTATTTCTTTCTCCTTTCAATCTTCTTTCTTATTCTTATTTCTTTCTTTTTTCTTTTTTCTTTCTTTCTTCTTTCTTTCTTTTTTTCTACTTTCTTTCTTCTTGCTTACTTCCTTCTTACTTCTTTCTTTCTTATTTTTTTTTCTTCATTTCTTACTTCTTTCTTTCTTCTTCCTTTCTTTCTTCTTTCTTTCTTATTTATTACTTCTTTCTTACTTCTTTCTTTCTTCTTTCTTTCTTTCTTCTTTCTTTCTTCTTTGTTTCTTCTTTCTTTCTACTTTCTTTCTTCTTTCTTACTTCTTCCTTACTTCTTCCTTTCATCTGTCTTTCTTACTTCTTTCTTAATTCTTTCTTTTTTCTTTCTTTCTTCTTTCTTTCTTCTTTCTTCTTTCTTTCTTCTTTCTTTCTTCTTTCTTTCTTTCTGCTTTCTTTCTTTCTTCTTTCTTTCTTCTTCCTTTCTTCTTTCTTTCTTTCTTCTTTCTTTCTTCATTCTTTCTTCTTTCTTTCTACTTTCTTCTTTCTTTCTTATTCCTTTCTTTCTTCGTTCTTTCTTCTTTCTTACTACTTTCTTTCTTCCTTTCTTTCTTTCTTATTTCTTTCTTATCTTTCTTTCTTCTTTCTTTCATTCTTCTTTATTTCTTCTTTCTTTCTTCTTTCTTTCTTCTTTCTTTCTTCCTTTTCTTTCTTTCTTATTTCTTTCTTATCTTTCTTTCTTCTTTCTTTCATTCTTCTTTATTTCTTCTTTCTTTCTTCTTTCTTTCTTTCTTCTATCTTTCTTCTTTCTTTCTTTCTTTTTTTTTATTCTTTCTTTCTTCTTTCTTTCAACTTTCTTTCTTTCTAATTTCTTTCTTCTTTCTTACTTCTTTCTTACTTGTTTCTCTCATCTTTCTTTCCTACTTCTTTCTTTCTTCTTTCTTACTTCTTTCTTTCTTTCTTCTTTCATTCTTACTTGTTTCTTTCTTCATTTTTTCTTTCTTCTTTCTTTCTTCTTTCTTTCTTTCTTCTTGCTTTCTTCTTTCTTTGTTCTTTCTTACTTCTTCCTTACTTCTTTCTTTCATCTGTCTTTCTTACTTCATTCTTAATTCTTTCTTTCTTATTTCTTTCTTCTCTCTTTCTTCTTTCTTTCTTTCTTTTTTATTTCTTTCTTCTTTCTTTCTTTCTTTTTTCTTCATTCTTTTTTCTTTCTTTCTTCTTTCTTTCTTTCTTCTTGCTTTCTTCTTTCTTTCTTCTTTCTTAATTCTTCCTTACTTTTTTCTTTTATCTTTCTTTCTTACTTTTATCTTAATTCTTTCTTCTTTCTTTCTTCTCTCTTTCTTCTTTCTTTCTTCTCTCTTCTTTCTTTTCTTTCTTTCTTCTTTCTTTCTTTCTTCTTTCTTCATTTCTTCTTTCTTTCTTACTTCTTTCTTACTTCTTTCTTACTTCTTTCTTACTTCTTTCTTTCTTCTTTCTTTCTTTCTTCTTTCTTTCTTCTTTCTTTCTTCTTTGTTTCTTCTTTCTTTCTACTTTCTTCTTTCTTTCTTATTCCTTTCTTCTTTCTTTCTTCTTTCTTTCTTTCTTCTTGCTTTCTTCTTTCTTTCTTCTTTCTTACTTCTTCCTTTCTTTTTTCTTTCTTCTTTCTTTCTTTCTTCTTTATTTCTTCTTTATTTCTTCTTTCTTTCTTCTTTCTTTCTTTTTTCTTTCGACTTTCTTCTTCCTTTCTTCTTTCTTTCTTACTTCATTCTTGCTTCTTTCTTTCTTCTTTCTTACTTATTTCTTTCTTCTTTCTGTCTTCTTTCTTACTTCTTTCTTTCTTTTTTCTTTCTTCTTTCATTCTTCTTTTTCTTCTTTCTTCCTTTCTTTCTTTCTTTCTTCTTTCTTTCTTCTTTCTTACTTCTTTCTTTCTTCCTTTTCTTTATTTCTTCTTTCTTTCTTCTTTCTTTTTTACTTCATTCTTGCTTCTTTCTTTCTTCTTTCTTACCTCTTTCTTTCTTCTTTCTGTCTTCTTTCTTCTTTCTTTCTTTTTTTTTCTTCTTTCTTTCTTTCTTCTTTCTTTCTTTCTTTCTTCTTTCTTTCTTCTTTCTTAATTCATTCTTTCTTCTTTCTTTCTTCTTTCTTTCTTTCTTTTTTCTTTCTTTCTTATGTCTTTCTTCTCTTTCTTCTTTCTTTCTTTCTTCTTTTTTTCTTCTTTCTTTCTTTTTTCTTTCGACTTTCTTTCTTCTTTCTATCTTCTTTCTTTCTTCTTTCTTACTTCTTTCTTTCTCCTTTCTGCCTTCTTTCTTACTTCTTTCTTTCTTTTTTCTTTCTTCTTTGTTTCTTCTTTCTTTTTCTTTCTTCTTTCATTCTTCTTTCTTCTTCTTTATTTCTTTCTTCTTTCTTTCTTCTTTATTACTTCTTTCTTACTTCTTTCTTACTTCTTTCTTTCTTCCTTCTTTCTTCTTTCTTTCTTTTTTCTTTCTTTCATCCTTTTTTATTTCTTTCCTCTTTCTTTCTTCTTTCTTTCTTTCTTTTTTCTTTCTTCTTTATTACTTCTTTCTTACTTCTTTCTTACTTCTTTCTTTCTTTTTTCTTTCTGCTTTCTTTCTTCTTTCTTTCTTCTTTCTTTCTTCTTTCTTTCTTCTTTCTTTCTTACTTCATTCTTACTTCTTTCTTCTTTCTTCTTTCTTTCTTCTTTCTGTCTTCTTTCTTACTTCTTTCTTTTTTTTCTTTCTTCTTTCTTTCTTCTTTCTTTCTTCTTTCTTTCTTACTTCTTTCTTACTTCTTTCTATCTTCTTTCTTTCTTCTTTCTTATTTCTTTCTTTCTCCTTTCTGTCTTCTTTCTAACTTCTTTCTTTCTTTTTTCTTTCTTCTTTCTTTCTTCTATCTTTCTTTCTTTTTCTTTCTTCTTTCATTCTTCTTTCTTTCTTCTTTCATTCTTCTTTCTTTCTTCTTTCATTCTTCTTTCTTTCTTTCTTATTTCTTTCTTCTTTCGTTCTTCTTTCTTTCTTTATTTCTTCGTCCTTTCTTCATTCTTACTTACTTCTTTTTTTCTTCTTTCTTTCTTCTTTCTTTCTTCTTTCTTTCTTTCTTCTTTCTTTCTTACTTCTTTCTTACTTGTTTCTCTCATCTTTCTTTCCTACTTCTTTCTTTCTTCTTTTTTACTTCTTTCTTTCTTTCTTCTTTCTTTCTTACTTCTTTCTTACTTCTTTCTTTCTTCTTTTTTTCTTTCTTCTTTCTTTCTTCTTTCTTTCTTTCTTCTTGCTTTCTTCTTTCTTTCTTCTTTCTTGCTTCTTCCTTACTTCTTACTTTCATCAGTCTTTCTTACTTCTTTCTTAATTCTTTCTTTCTTCTTTCTTTCTTCTCTCTTTCTTCTTTCTTTCTTTCTTTTTTCTTTCTTTCTTCTTTCTTTCTTTTTTTTTCTTCTTTCTTTCTTCTTTCTTTCTTCTTTCTTTCTTTCTTCTTGCTTTCTTCTTTCTTTCTTCTTTCTTACTTCTTCCTTACTTTTTTCTTTCATCTTTCTTTCTTACTTCTTTCTTAATTCTTTCTTTCTTCTTTCCTTCTTCACTCTTTCTTCTTTCTTCTCTCTTTCTTCTTCCTTTCTTCTTTCTTCTTTCTTTCTTCTTTCTTTCTTTCTTCTTTCTTCCTTTCTTCTTCCTTTCTTACTTCTTTCTTCTTTCTTTCTTCTTTCTTTCTTCTCTCTTTCTTCTTTCTTTCTTCTTTCTTTCTTTCTTCTTTCTTTCTTACTTCTTTCTTTCTTCTTTCTTTCTGTCTTCTTTCTTTCTTTTTTCTTTCTTCTTCCTTTCTTACTTCTTTCTTTCTTCTTTCTTTCTTTCTTCTTTCTTTCTTTCTTCTTTCTGCTTTCTTTCTTTCTACTTTCTTTCTTCTTTCTTCTTTCTTCTTTATTTCTTCTTTCTTCTTTCTTTCTTCTTTCTTTCTTCTTTCTTTCTTCTTTCTTTCTTGCTTCTTTCTTCATTCTTCCTTTCTTCTTTCTTCTTTCTCTCTTCTTTCTTTCTTCTTTCTTTCTTCTTTCTTTCTTCTTTCTTTCTTACTTCATTCTTACTTCTTTCTTCTTTCTTACTTCTTTCTTTCTTCTTTCTGTCTTCTTTCTTACTTCTTTCTTTTTTTTTCTTTCTTCTTTCTTTCTTCTTTCTTTCTTCTTTCTTTCTTCTTTCTTTCTTACTTCTTTCTTACTTCTTTCTATCTTCTTTCTTTCTTCTTTCTTATTTCTTTCTTTCTCCTTTCTGTCTTCTTTCTAACTTCTTTCTTTCTTTTTTCTTTCTTCTTTCTTTCTTCTATCTTTCTTTCTTTTTCTTTCTTCTTTCATTCTTCTTTCTTTCTTCTTTCATTCTTCTTTCTTTCTTCTTTCATTCTTCTTTCTTTCTTTCTTATTTCTTTCTTCTTTCGTTCTTCTTTCTTTCTTTATTTCTTCGTCCTTTCTTCATTCTTACTTACTTCTTTTTTTCTTCTTTCTTTCTTCTTTCTTTCTTTTTTCTTTCTTTCTTCTTTCTTTCTTACTTCTTTCTTACTTGTTTCTCTCATCTTTCTTTCCTACTTCTTTCTTTCTTCTTTTTTACTTCTTTCTTTCTTTCTTCTTTCTTTCTTACTTCTTTCTTACTTCTTTCTTTCTTCTTTTTTTCTTTCTTCTTTCTTTCTTCTTTCTTTCTTTCTTCTTGCTTTCTTCTTTCTTTCTTCTTTCTTGCTTCTTCCTTACTTCTTACTTTCATCAGTCTTTCTTACTTCTTTCTTAATTCTTTCTTTCTTCTTTCTTTCTTCTCTCTTTCTTCTTTCTTTCTTTCTTTTTTCTTTCTTTCTTCTTTCTTTCTTTTTTTTTTCTTCTTTCTTTCTTCTTTCTTTCTTCTTTCTTTCTTTCTTCTTGCTTTCTTCTTTCTTTCTTCTTTCTTACTTCTTCCTTACTTTTTTCTTTCATCTTTCTTTCTTACTTCTTTCTTAATTCTTTCTTTCTTCTTTCCTTCTTCACTCTTTCTTCTTTCTTCTCTCTTTCTTCTTTCTTTCTTCTTTCTTCTTTCTTTCTTCATTCTTTCTTTCTTCCTTTCTTCTTCCTTTCTTACTTCTTTCTTACTTCTTTCTTTCTTCTTTCTTTCTTCTCTCTTTCTTCTTTCTTTCTTCTTTCTTTCTTTCTTCTTTCTTTCTTACTTCTTTCTTTCTTCTTTCTTTCTGTCTTCTTTCTTTCTTCTTTCTTTCTTCTTCCTTTCTTACTTCTTTCTTTCTTCTTTCTTTCTTTCTTCATTCTTTCTTTCTTCTTTCTTTCTGCTTTCTTTCTTTCTACTTTCTTTCTTCTTTCTTCTTTCTTCTTTATTTCTTCTTTCTTCTTTCTTTCTTCTTTCTTTCTTCTTTCTTTCTTCTTTCTTTCTTGCTTCTTTCTTCCTTCTTCCTTTCTACTTTCTTTCTTCTTTCTCTCTTTTTTCTTTCTTCTTTCTTTCTTCTTTCTTTCTTTCTTCTTTCTTTCTTCTTTCTTCTTTCTTTCTTTCTTCTTTCTTTCTTTCTTTTCTTACTTCTTTCTTATTTCTTTCTTTTTCTTTCTTAATTCTTTCTTCTTTCTTTCTTTCTTCTTTCTTTCTTTCTTCTTTCTTACTTCTTTCTTCTTTCTTTCTTCTTTCTTTCTTATTTCTTCTTTCTTTCTTTCTTCTTTCTTTCTTTCTTCTTTCTTACTTCTTTTTTCTTTCTTTCTTCTTTCTTTCTTCTTTCTTTCTTCTTTCATTCTTATTTCTTTCTTCTTTCATTCTTCTTTCTTTATTCTTATTTCTTTCTTTTTTCTTTTTTCTTTTTCTTTCTTTCTTCTTTCTTTCTTTTTTCTACTTTCCTTCTTCTTTCTTACTTCTTTCTTACTTCTTTCTTTCTTATTTTTTTTTTCTTCATTTCTTACTTCTTTCTTTCTTCTTCCTTTCTTTCTTCTTTCTTTCTTCTCTCTTTCTTCTTTCTTTCTTTCTTTTTTCTTTCTTTCTTCTTTCTTTCTTTTTTCTTTCTTTCCTCTTTCTTTCTTCTTTCTTTCTTTCATCTTTCTTTCTTACTCCTTTCTTAATTCTTTCTTTCTTCTTTCTTTCTTCTTTCTTCTTTCTTTCTTCTTTCTTTCTTCTTTCTTTCTTTCTTCTTTCTTTCTTTCTACTTTATTTCTAAATTCTTTCTTACTTCTTTCTTTCTTCTTTCTTTCTTTCTTCTTTCTTTCTTTTTTCTTTCTTTCATCTTTCTTTATTTCTTTCCTCTTTCTTTCTTCTTTCTTTCTTTCTTCTTTCTTCTTTCTTAACTTCTTTCTTACTTCTTTCTTTCTTATTTTTTTTTCTTCATTTCTTACTTCTTTCTTTCTTCTTTCTTTCTTTCTTCTTTCTTTCTTCTTTCTTTCTTTCTTCTTTCTTTCTTCTTTATTACTTCTTTCTTAATTCTTTCTTACTTCTTTCTTTCTTCTTTCTTTCTTTCTTCTTTCTTTCATTTTTTTTCTTTCATCTTTATTTCTTTCCTCTTTCTTTCTTCTTTCTTTCATTCTTCTTTCTTTCTTCTTTCTTACTTCTTTCTTACTTCTTTCTTATTTTTTTTTCTTCATTTCTTACTTCTTTCTTTCTTCTTCGTTTCTTTCTTCTTTCTTTCTTCTTTCATTCTTTCTTCTTTCTTTCTTATTTATTACTTCTTTTTACTTCTTTCTTACTTCTTTCTTTCTTCTTTCTTTCTTCCTTCTTTCTTTCTTCTTTCTTTCTTCTTTCTTTCTTACTTTTTTCTTTCTTCTTTCTTACTTCTTCCTTACTTCTTTCTTTCATCCGTCTTTCTTACTTCTTTCTTATTTCTTTCTTTCTTCTTTCTTTCTTCTCTCTTTCCTCTTTCTTTCTTTCTTTTTTCTTTCTTTCTTCTTTCTTTCTTTCTTTTTTCTTCTTTCTTTCTTCTTTCTTTCTTCTTTCTTTCTTTCTTCTTGCTTTCTTCTTTCTTTCTTCTTTCTTACTTCTTCCTTACTTTTTTCTTTCTTCTTTCTTTCTTATTTATTACTTCTTTCTTAATTCTTTCTTTCTTCTTTCCTTCTTCACTCTTTCTTCTTTCTTCTCTCTTTCTTCTTTCTTTCTTCTTTCTTCTTTCTTTCTTCTTTCTTCTTTCTTTCTTCTTTCTTTCTTTCTTCTTTCTTCCTTTCTTCTTCCTTTCTTACTTCTTTCTTACTTCTTTCTTTCTTCTTTCTTTCTTCTCTCTTTCTTCTTTCTTTCTTCTTTCTTTCTTTCTTCTTTCTTTCTTACTTCTTTCTTTCTTCTTTCTTTCTGTCTTCTTTCTTTCTTCTTTCTTTCTTCTTCCTTTCTTACTTCTTTCTTTCTTCTTTCTTTCTTTCTTCTTTCTTTCTTTCTTCTTTCTTTCTGCTTTCTTTCTTTCTACTTTCTTTCTTCTTTCTTCTTTCTTCTTTATTTCTTCTTTCTTCTTTCTTTCTTCTTTCTTTCTTCTTTCTTTCTTCTTTCTTTCTTGCTTCTTTCTTCCTTCTTCCTTTCTACTTTTTTTCTTCTTTCTCTCTTCTTTCTTTCTTCTTTCTTTCTTTCTTCTTTCTTTCTTCTTTCTTCTTTCTTTCTTTCTTCTTTCTTTCTTTCTTTTCTTACTTCTTTCTTATTTCTTTCTTTTTTCTTTCTTAATTCTTTCTTCTTTCTTTCTTTCTTCTTTCTTTCTTTCTTCTTTCTTACTTCTTTCTTCTTTCTTTCTTCTTTCTTTCTTTCTTGCTTCTTTCTTCCTTCTTCCTTTCTACTTTCTTTCTTCTTTCTCTCTTCTTTCTTTCTTCTTTCTTTCTTCTTTCTTCTTTCTTTCTTCTTTCTTCTTTCTTTCTTCTTTCTTTCTTTCTTCTTTCTTACTTCTTTTTTCTTTCTTTCTTCTTTCTTTCTTCTTTCTTTCTTCTTTCATTCTTATTTCTTTCTTCTTTCATTCTTCTTTCTTTATTCTTATTTCTTTTTTTTTCTTTTTTCTTTTTTCTTTCTTTCTTCTTTCTTTCTTCTTTTCTACTTTCCTTCTTCTTTCTTACTTATTTCTTACTTCTTTCTTTCTTATTTTTTTTTTCTTCATTTCTTACTTCTTTCTTTCTTCTTCCTTTCTTTCTTCTTTCTTTCTTCTTTCTTTCTTCTTTCTTTCTTATTTATTACTTCTTTCTTACTTCTTTCTTATTTCTTTCTTTCTTCTTTCTTTCTTCTCTCTTTCTTCTTTCTTTCTTTCTTTTTTCTTTCTTTCTTCTTTCTTTCTTTTTTCTTTCTTTCCTCTTTCTTTCTTCTTTCTTTCTTTCATCTTTCTTTCTTACTTCTTTCTTAATTCTTTCTTTCTTCTTTCTTTCTTCTTTCTTCTTTCTTTCTTCTTTCTTTCTTCTTTCTTTCTTTCTTCTTTCTTTCTTTCTACTTTCTTTCTAAATTCTTTCTTACTTCTTTCTTTCTTCTTTCTTTCTTTCTTCTTTCTTTCTTTTTTCTTTCTTTCATCTTTCTTTATTTCTTTCCTCTTTCTTTCTTCTTTCTTTCTTTCTTCTTTCTTCTTTCTTAACTTCTTTCTTACTTCTTTCTTTCTTATTTTTTTTTTCTTCATTTCTTACTTCTTTCTTTCTTCTTTCTTTCTTTCTTCTTTCTTTCTTCTTTCTTTCTTTCTTCTTTCTTTCTTCTTTATTACTTCTTTCTTAATTCTTTCTTACTTCTTTCTTTCTTCTTTCTTTCTTTCTTCTTTCTTTCATTTTTTTTCTTTCATCTTTCTTTATTTCTTTCCTCTTTCTTTCTTCTTTCTTTCATTCTTCTTTCTTTCTTCTTTCTTACTTCTTTCTTACTTCTTTCTTATTTTTTTTCTTCATTTCTTACTTCTTTCTTTCTTCTTTGTTTCTTTCTTCTTTCTTTCTTCTTTCTTTCTTTCTTCTTTCTTTCTTATTTATTACTTCTTTTTTACTTCTTTCTTACTTCTTTCTTTTTTTCTTCTTTCTTTCTTCCTTCTTTCTTTCTTCTTTCTTTCTTCTTTCTTTCTTACTTTTTTCTTTCTTCTTTCTTACTTCTTCCTTACTTCTTTCTTTCATCTCTCTTTCTTACTTCTTTCTTATTTCTTCTTTCTTCTTTCTTTCTTCTCTCTTTCCTCTTTCTTTCTTTCTTTTTCTTTCTTTCTTCTTTCTTTCTTTCTTTTTTCTTCTTCTTTCTTCTTTCTTTCTTCTTCTTTATTTCTTCTTGCTTTCTTCTTTCTTTCTTACTTCTTTCTTTCTTCTTTCTTTCTTCCTTCTTTCTTTCTTCTTTGTTTCTTCTTTCTTTCTACTTTCTTCTTTCTTTCTTATTTCTTTCTTTCTTCTTTCTTTCTTCTTTCTTACTACTTTCTTTCTTCTTTCTGTCTTCTTTCTTACTTCTTCCTTTCTTTTTTCTTTCTTCTTTCTTTCTTTCTTCTTTCTTTCTTCTCTCTTTCTTCTTTCTTTCTTCCTTTTCTTCTTTCTTATTTCTTTGTTATCTTTCTTTCTTCTTTCTTTCATTCTTCTTTATTTCTTCTTTCTTTCTTCTTTCTTTCTTTCTTCTATCTTTCTTTTTTCTTTCTTTCTTTTTTTTTCTTCTTTCTTTCTTTTTTCTTTCGACTTTCTTTCTTCTTTCTTTCTTCTTTCTTTCTTCTTTCTTTCTTACTTCTTTCTTACTTCTTTCTATCTTCTTTCTTTCTTTTTTCTTTCTTCTTTCTTTCTTCTTTCTTTCTTTCTTTTTCTTTCTTCTTTCATTCTTCTTTCTTTCTTCTTTCATTCTTCTTTCTTTCTTTCTTCTTTCTTTCTTCTTTCGTTCTTCTTTCTTTCTTTCTTTCTTCTTTCTTTCTTACTTCTTTCTTATTTCTTTCTTACTTCTTTCTTTCTTCTTTCTTTCTTTCTTCTTTCTTTCTTCTTTGTTTTCTTCTTTCTTTCTACTTTCTTCTTTCTTTCTTATTTCTTTCTTTCTTCGTTCTTTCTTCTTTCTTACTACTTTCTTTCTTCTTTCTGTCTTCTTTCTTACTTCTTCCTTTCTTTTTTCTTTCTTCTTTCTTTCTTTCTTCTTTCTTTCTTTTTTTTCTTCTTTCTTTCTTTTTTCTTTCGACTTTGTTGCTTCTTTCTTTCTTCTTTCTTTCTTCTTTCTTTCTTACTTCTTTCTTACTTCTTTCTTTCTTTTTTCTTTCTTCTTTCTTTTCTTCTTTCTTTCTTTCTTTTCTTTCTTCTTTTCATTCTTCTTTCTTTCTTCTTTCATTCTTCTTTCTTTCTTTCTTCTTTCTTTCTTCTTTCTTTCTTCTTTCTTTCTTCTTTCTTTCTTTCTTCTTTCTTCTTTCTTTCTTACTTCTTTTTTCTTTCTTTCTTTCTTCTTTTCTTTCTTCTTTCTTTCTTCTTTCTTTCTTCTTTCTTTCTTCGTTCTTTCTTCTTTCTTTCTTTCTTCTTTCTTTCTTTCTTCTTTCTTACTTCTTTCTTCTTTCTTTCTTCTTTCTTTCTTATTTCTTCTTCTTTCTTTCTTCTTTCTTTCTTTCTTCTTTCTTACTTCTTTTTTCTTTCTTTCTTCTTTCTTTCTTCTTTCTTTCTTCTTTCATTCTTATTTCTTTCTTCTTTCATTCTTCTTTCTTTATTCTTATTTCTTTCTTTTTTCTTTTTTCTTTTTTCTTTCTTTCTTCTTTCTTTCTTTTTTTCTACTTTCCTTCTTCTTTCTTACTTCTTTCTTACTTCTTTCTTTCTTATTTTTTTTTTCTTCATTTCTTACTTCTTTCTTTCTTCTTCCTTTCTTTCTTCTTTCTTTCTTCTCTCTTTCTTCTTTCTTTCTTTCTTTTTTCTTTCTTTCTTCTTTCTTTCTTTTTTCTTTCTTTCCTCTTTCTTTCTTCTTTCTTTCTTTCATCTTTCTTTCTTACTCCTTTCTTAATTCTTTCTTTCTTCTTTCTTTCTTCTTTCTTCTTTCTTTCTTCTTTCTTTCTTCTTTCTTTCTTTCTTCTTTCTTTCTTTCTACTTTATTTCTAAATTCTTTCTTCTTTCTTTCTTCTTTCTTTCTTTCTTCTTTCTTTCTTTTTTCTTTCTTCATCTTTCTTTATTTCTTTCCTCTTTCTTTCTTCTTTCTTTCTTTCTTCTTTCTTCTTTCTTAACTTCTTTCTTACTTCTTTCTTTCTTATTTTTTTTTTCTTCATTTCTTACTTCTTTCTTTCTTCTTTCTTTCTTTCTTCTTTCTTTCTTCTTTCTTTCTTTCTTCTTTCTTTCTTCTTTATTACTTCTTTCTTAATTCTTTCTTACTTCTTTCTTCTTCTTTCTTTCTTTCTTCTTTCTTTCATTTTTTTTCTTTCATCTTTATTTCTTTCCTCTTTCTTTCTTCTTTCTTTCATTCTTCTTTCTTTCTTCTTTCTTACTTCTTTCTTACTTCTTTCTTATTTTTTTTCTTCATTTCTTACTTCTTTCTTTCTTCTTCGTTTCTTTCTTCTTTCTTTCTTCTTTCATTCTTTCTTCTTTCTTCTTATTTATTACTTCTTTTTTACTTCTTTCTTACTTCTTTCTTTCTTCTTTCTTTCTTCCTTCTTTCTTTCTTCTTTCTTTCTTCTTTCTTTCTTACTTTTTTCTTTCTTCTTTCTTACTTCTTCCTTACTTCTTTCTTTCATCCGTCTTTCTTACTTCTTTCTTATTTCTTTCTTTCTTCTTTCTTTCTTCTCTCTTTCCTCTTTCTTTCTTTCTTTTTTCTTTCTTTCTTCTTTCTTTCTTTCTTTTTTCTTCTTTCTTTCTTCTTTCTTTCTTCTTTCTTTCTTTCTTCTTGCTTTCTTCTTTCTTTCTTCTTTCTTACTTCTTCCTTACTTTTTTCTTTCTTCTTTCTTTCTTATTTATTACTTCTTTCTTAATTCTTTCTTTCTTCTTTCCTTCTTCACTCTTTCTTCTTTCTTCTCTCTTTCTTCTTTCTTTCTTCTTTCTTCTTTCTTTCTTCTTTCTTCTTTCTTTCTTCTTTCTTTCTTTCTTCTTTCTTCCTTTCTTCTTCCTTTCTTACTTCTTTCTTACTTCTTTCTTTCTTCTTTCTTTCTTCTCTCTTTCTTCTTTCTTTCTTCTTTCTTTCTTTCTTCTTTCTTTCTTACTTCTTTCTTTCTTCTTTCTTTCTGTCTTCTTTCTTTCTTCTTTCTTTCTTCTTCCTTTCTTACTTCTTTCTTTCTTCTTTCTTTCTTTCTTCTTTCTTTCTTTCTTCTTTCTTTCTGCTTTCTTTCTTTCTACTTTCTTCTTCTTTCTTCTTTCTTCTTTATTTCTTCTTTCTTCTTTCTTTCTTCTTTCTTTCTTCTTTCTTTCTTCTTTCTTTCTTGCTTCTTTCTTCCTTCTTCCTTTCTACTTTTTTTCTTCTTTCTCTCTTCTTTCTTTCTTCTTTCTTTCTTTCTTCTTTCTTTCTTCTTTCTTCTTTCTTTCTTTCTTCTTTCTTTCTTTCTTTTCTTACTTCTTTCTTATTTCTTTCTTTTTTCTTTCTTAATTCTTTCTTCTTTCTTTCTTACTTCTTTCTTTCTTTCTTCTTCTTATCTTTCTTCTTTCTTTCTTCTTTCTTTCTTTCTTGCTTCTTTCTTCCTTCTTCCTTTCTACTTTTCTTTCTTCTTTCTCTCTTCTTTCTTTCTTCTTTCTTTCTTCTTTCTTCTTTCTTTCTTCTTTCTTCTTTCTTTCTTCTTTCTTTCTTTCTTCTTTCTTACTTCTTTTTTCTTTCTTTCTTCTTTCTTTCTTCTTTCTTTCTTCTTTCATTCTTATTTCTTTCTTCTTTCATTCTTCTTTCTTTATTCTTATTTCTTTTTTTTTCTTTTTTCTTTTTTCTTTCTTTCTTCTTTCTTTCTTCTTTTCTACTTTCCTTCTTCTTTCTTACTTATTTCTTACTTCTTTCTTTCTTATTTTTTTTTCTCTTCATTTCTTACTTCTTTCTTTCTTCTTCCTTTCTTTCTTCTTTCTTTCTTCTTTCTTTCTTCTTTCTTTCTTATTTATTACTTCTTTCTTACTTCTTTCTTATTTCTTTCTTTCTTCTTCTTTCTTTCTTCTCTCTTTCTTCTTTCTTTCTTTCTTTTTTCTTTCTTTCTTCTTTCTTTCTTTTTTCTTTCTTTCCTCTTTCTTTCTTCTTTCTTTCTTTCATCTTTCTTTCTTACTTCTTTCTTAATTCTTTCTTTCTTCTTTCTTTCTTCTTTCTTCTTTCTTTCTTCTTTCTCTCTTCTTTCTTTCTTCTTTCTTTCTTTTTTCTTTCTTTCATCTTTCTTTATTTCTTTCCTCTTTCTTTCTTCTTTCTTTCTTTCTTCTTTCTTCTTTCTTAACTTCTTTCTTACTTCTTTCTTTCTTATTTTTTTTTTCTTCATTTCTTACTTCTTTCTTTCTTCTTTCTTTCTTTCTTCTTTCTTTCTTCTTTCTTTCTTTCTTCTTTCTTTCTTCTTTATTACTTCTTTCTTAATTCTTTCTTACTTCTTTCTTTCTTCTTTCTTTCTTTCTTCTTTCTTTCATTTTTTTTCTTTCATCTTTCTTTATTTCTTTCCTCTTTCTTTCTTCTTTCTTTCATTCTTCTTTCTTTCTTCTTTCTTACTTCTTTCTTACTTCTTTCTTATTTTTTTTCTTCATTTCTTACTTCTTTCTTTCTTCTTTGTTTCTTTCTTCTTTCTTTCTTCTCTCTTTCTTCTTTCTTTCTTTCTTTTTTCTTTCTTTCTTCTTTCTTTCTTTTTTCTTTCTTTCCTCTTTCTTTCTTCTTTCTTTCTTTCATCTTTCTTTCTTACTCCTTTCTTAATTCTTTCTTTCTTCTTTCTTTCTTCTTTCTTCTTTCTTTCTTCTTTCTTTCTTCTTTCTTTCTTTCTTCTTTCTTTCTTTCTACTTTATTTCTAAATTCTTTCTTACTTCTTTCTTTCTTCTTTCTTTCTTTCTTCTTTCTTTCTTTTTTCTTTCTTTCATCTTTCTTTATTTCTTTCCTCTTTCTTTCTTCTTTCTTTCTTTCTTCTTTCTTCTTTCTTAACTTCTTTCTTACTTCTTTCTTTCTTATTTTTTTTTTCTTCATTTCTTACTTCTTTCTTTCTTCTTTCTTTCTTTCTTCTTTCTTTCTTCTTTCTTTCTTTCTTCTTTCTTTCTTCTTTATTACTTCTTTCTTAATTCTTTCTTACTTCTTTCTTTCTTCTTTCTTTCTTTCTTCTTTCTTTCATTTTTTTTCTTTCATCTTTATTTCTTTCCTCTTTCTTTCTTCTTTCTTTCATTCTTCTTTCTTTCTTCTTTCTTACTTCTTTCTTACTTCTTTCTTATTTTTTTTTCTTCATTTCTTACTTCTTTCTTTCTTCTTCGTTTCTTTCTTCTTTCTTTCTTCTTTCATTCTTTCTTCTTTCTTTCTTATTTATTACTTCTTTTTTACTTCTTTCTTACTTCTTTCTTTCTTCTTTCTTTCTTCCTTCTTTCTTTCTTCTTTCTTTCTTCTTTCTTTCTTACTTTTTTCTTTCTTCTTTCTTACTTCTTCCTTACTTCTTTCTTTCATCCGTCTTTCTTACTTCTTTCTTATTTCTTTCTTTCTTCTTTCTTTCTTCTCTCTTTCCTCTTTCTTTCTTTCTTTTTTCTTTCTTTCTTCTTTCTTTCTTTCTTTTTTCTTCTTTCTTTCTTCTTTCTTTCTTCTTTCTTTCTTTCTTCTTGCTTTCTTCTTTCTTTCTTCTTTCTTACTTCTTCCTTACTTTTTTCTTTCTTCTTTCTTTCTTATTTATTACTTCTTTCTTAATTCTTTCTTTCTTCTTTCCTTCTTCACTCTTTCTTCTTTCTTCTCTCTTTCTTCTTTCTTTCTTCTTTCTTCTTTCTTTCTTCTTTCTTCTTTCTTTCTTCTTTCTTTCTTTCTTCTTTCTTCCTTTCTTCTTCCTTTCTTACTTCTTTCTTACTTCTTTCTTTCTTCTTTCTTTCTTCTCTCTTCTTCTTTCTTTCTTCTTTCTTTCTTTCTTCTTTCTTTCTTACTTCTTTCTTTCTTCTTTCTTTCTGTCTTCTTTCTTTCTTCTTTCTTTCTTCTTCCTTTCTTACTTCTTTCTTTCTTCTTTCTTTCTTTCTTCTTTCTTTCTTTCTTCTTTCTTTCTGCTTTCTTTCTTTCTACTTTCTTTCTTCTTTCTTCTTTCTTCTTTATTTCTTCTTTCTTCTTTCTTTCTTCTTTCTTTCTTCTTTCTTTCTTCTTTCTTTCTTGCTTCTTTCTTCCTTCTTCCTTTCTACTTTTTTTCTTCTTTCTCTCTTCTTTCTTTCTTCTTTCTTTCTTTCTTCTTTCTTTCTTCTTTCTTCTTTCTTTCTTTCTTCTTTCTTTCTTTCTTTTCTTACTTCTTTCTTATTTCTTTCTTTTTTCTTTCTTAATTCTTTCTTCTTTCTTTCTTTCTTCTTTCTTTCTGTCTTCTTTCTACTTCTTTCTTCTTTCTTTCTTCTTTCTTTCTTTCTTGCTTCTTTCTTCCTTCTTCCTTTCTACTTTCTTTCTTCTTTCTCTCTTCTTTCTTTCTTCTTTCTTTCTTCTTTCTTCTTTCTTTCTTCTTTCTTCTTTCTTTCTTCTTTCTTTCTTTCTTCTTTCTTACTTCTTTTTTCTTTCTTTCTTCTTTCTTTCTTCTTTCTTTCTTCTTTCATTCTTATTTCTTTCTTCTTTCATTCTTCTTTCTTTATTCTTATTTCTTTTTTTTTCTTTTTTCTTTTTTCTTTCTTTCTTCTTTCTTTCTTCTTTTCTACTTTCCTTCTTCTTTCTTACTTATTTCTTACTTCTTTCTTTCTTATTTTTTTTTTCTTCATTTCTTACTTCTTTCTTTCTTCTTCCTTTCTTTCTTCTTTCTTTCTTCTTTCTTTCTTCTTTCTTCTTATTTATTACTTCTTTCTTACTTCTTTCTTATTTCTTTCTTTCTTCTTTCTTTCTTCTCTCTTTCTTCTTTCTTTCTTTCTTTTTCTTTCTTTCTTCTTTCTTTCTTTTTTCTTTCTTTCCTCTTTCTTTCTTCTTTCTTTCTTTCATCTTTCTTTCTTACTTCTTTCTTAATTCTTTCTTTCTTCTTTCTTTCTTCTTTCTTCTTTCTTTCTTCTTTCTTTCTTCTTTCTTTCTTTCTTCTTTCTTTCTTTCTACTTTCTTTCTAAATTCTTTCTTACTTCTTTCTTTCTTCTTTCTTTCTTTCTTCTTTCTTTCTTTTTTCTTTCTTTCATCTTTCTTTATTTCTTTCCTCTTTCTTTCTTCTTTCTTTCTTTCTTCTTTCTTCTTTCTTAACTTCTTTCTTACTTCTTTCTTTCTTATTTTTTTTTTTCTTCATTTCTTACTTCTTTCTTTCTTCTTTCTTTCTTTCTTCTTTCTTTCTTCTTTCTTTCTTTCTTCTTTCTTCTTCTTTATTACTTCTTTCTTAATTCTTTCTTACTTCTTTCTTTCTTCTTTCTTTCTTTCTTCTTTCTTTCATTTTTTTTCTTTCATCTTTCTTTATTTCTTTCCTCTTTCTTTCTTCTTTCTTTCATTCTTCTTTCTTTCTTCTTTCTTACTTCTTTCTTACTTCTTTCTTATTTTTTTTCTTCATTTCTTACTTCTTTCTTTCTTCTTTGTTTCTTTCTTCTTTCTTTCTTCTTTCTTTCTTTCTTCTTTCTTTCTTATTTATTACTTCTTTTTTACTTCTTTCTTACTTCTTTCTTTCTTCTTTCTTTCTTCCTTCTTTCTTTCTTCTTTCTTTCTTCTTTCTTTCTTACTTTTTTCTTTCTTCTTTCTTACTTCTTCCTTACTTCTTTCTTTCATCTCTCTTTCTTACTTCTTTCTTATTTCTTTCTTTCTTCTTTCTTTCTTCTCTCTTTCCTCTTTCTTTCTTTCTTTTTTCTTTCTTTCTTCTTTCTTTCTTTCTTTTTTCTTCTTTCTTTCTTCTTTCTTTCTTCTTTCTTTATTTCTTCTTGCTTTCTTCTTTCTTTCTTACTTCTTTCTTTCTTCTTTCTTTCTTCCTTCTTTCTTTCTTCTTTGTTTCTTCTTTCTTTCTACTTTCTTCTTTCTTTCTTATTTCTTTCTTTCTTCTTTCTTTCTTCTTTCTTACTACTTTCTTTCTTCTTTCTGTCTTCTTTCTTACTTCTTCCTTTCTTTTTTCTTTCTTCTTTCTTTCTTTCTTCTTTCTTTCTTCTCTCTTTCTTCTTTCTTTCTTCCTTTTCTTTCTTTCTTATTTCTTTGTTATCTTTCTTTCTTCTTTCTTTCATTCTTCTTTATTTCTTCTTTCTTTCTTCTTTCTTTCTTTCTTCTATCTTTCTTTTTTCTTTCTTTCTTTTTTTTCTTCTTTCTTTCTTTTTTCTTTCGACTTTCTTTCTTCTTTCTTTCTTCTTTCTTTCTTCTTTCTTTCTTACTTCTTTCTTACTTCTTTCTATCTTCTTTCTTTCTTTTTTCTTTCTTCTTTCTTTCTTCTTTCTTTCTTTCTTTTTCTTTCTTCTTTCATTCTTCTTTCTTTCTTCTTTCATTCTTCTTTCTTTCTTTCTTCTTTCTTTCTTCTTTCGTTCTTCTTTCTTTCTTTCTTTCTTCTTTCTTTCTTACTTCTTTCTTATTTCTTTCTTACTTCTTTCTTTCTTCTTTCTTTCTTTCTTCTTTCTTTCTTCTTTGTTTCTTCTTTCTTTCTACTTTCTTCTTTCTTTCTTATTTCTTTCTTTCTTCGTTCTTTCTTCTTTCTTACTACTTTCTTTCTTCTTTCTGTCTTCTTTCTTACTTCTTCCTTTCTTTTTTCTTTCTTCTTTCTTTCTTTCTTCTTTCTTTCTTTTTTTCTTCTTTCTTTCTTTTTTCTTTCGACTTTGACTTTGTTGCTTCTTTCTTCTTCTTTTCTTTCTTCTTTCTTTCTTACTTCTTTCTATCTACTTTCTTTTTTTCTTTCTTCTTTCTTTCTTCTTTACTTTCTTTCTTTTTCTTTCTTCTTTCATTCTTCTTTCTATCTTCTTTCATTCTTCTTTCTTTCTTTCTTCTTTCTTTCTTTCTTTCTTTCTTCTTCTTTCTTCTTTCTTTCTTTCTTCTTTCTTCTTCTTCTTACTCTTTTTTCTTTCTTTCTTTCTTCTTTCTTTCTTCTTTCTTTCTTCTTTCTTTCTTCTTTCTTTCTTCGTTCTTTCTTCTTTCTTTCTTTCTTCTTTCTTTCTTTCTTCTTTCTTACTTCTTTCTTCTTCTTTCTTCTTCTTTCTTATTTCTTCTTTCTTTCTTTCTTCTTTCTTTCTTTCTTCTTTCTACTTCTTTTATCTTTCTTTCTTCTTTCTTTCATCTTTCTTTCTTCTTTCATTCTTATTTCTTTCTTCTTTCATCTTCTTTCTTATATTCTTATTCTTTCTTTTCTTTTTTCTTTTTTCTTTCTTTCTTCTTTCTTTCTTTTTTCTACTTTCCTTCTTCTTTCTTACTTCTTTCTTACTTCTTTCTTTCTTATTTTTTTTTTCTTCATTTCTTACTTCTTTCTTTCTTCTTCCTTTCTTTCTTCTTTCTTTCTTCTCTCTTCTTCTTTCTTTCTTTCTTTTATTTCTTTCTTTCTTCTTTCTTTCTTTTTTCTTTCTTTCCTCTTTCTTTCTTCTTTCTTTCTTTCATCTTTCTTTCTTACTCCTTTCTTAATTCTTTCTTTCTTCTTTCTTTCTTCTTTCTTCTTTCTTTCTTCTTTCTTTCTTCTTTCTTTCTTTCTTCTTTCTTTCTTTCTACTTTATTTCTAAATTCTTTCTTCTTTCTTTCTTCTTTCTTTCTTTCTTCTTTCTTTCTTTTTCTTTCTTTCATCTTTCTTTATTTCTTTCCTCTTTCTTTCTTCTTTCTTTCTTTCTTCTTTCTTCTTTCTTAACTTCTTTCTTACTTCTTTCTTTCTTATTTTTTTTTTCTTCATTTCTTACTTCTTTCTTTCTTCTTTCTTTCTTTCTTCTTTCTTTCTTCTTTCTTTCTTTCTTCTTTCTTTCTTCTTTATTACTTCTTTCTTAATTCTTTCTTACTTCTTTCTTTCTTCTTTCTTTCTTTCTTCTTTCTTTCATTTTTTTTCTTTCATCTTTATTTCTTTCCTCTTTCTTTCTTCTTTCTTTCATTCTTCTTTCTTTCTTCTTTCTTACTTCTTTCTTACTTCTTTCTTATTTTTTTTTCTTCATTTCTTACTTCTTTCTTTCTTCTTCGTTTCTTTCTTCTTTCTTTCTTCTTTCATTCTTTCTTCTTTCTTTCTTATTTATTACTTCTTTTTTACTTCTTTCTTACTTCTTTCTTTCTTCTTTCTTTCTTCCTTCTTTCTTTCTTCTTTCTTTCTTCTTTCTTTCTTACTTTTTTCTTTCTTCTTTCTTACTTCTTCCTTACTTCTTTCTTTCATCCGTCTTTCTTACTTCTTTCTTATTTCTTTCTTTCTTCTTTCTTTCTTCTCTCTTTCCTCTTTCTTTCTTCTTTTTTCTTTCTTTCTTCTTTCTTTCTTTCTTTTTTCTTCTTTCTTTCTTCTTTCTTCTTCTTTCTTTCTTTCTTCTTGCTTTCTTCTTTCTTTCTTCTTTCTTACTTCTTCCTTACTTTTTTCTTTCTTCTTTCTTCTTATTTATTACTTCTTTCTTAATTCTTTCTTTCTTCTTTCCTTCTTCACTCTTTCTTCTTTCTTCTCTCTTCTTCTTTCTTCTTCTTTCTTCTTTCTTCTTCTTTCTTCTTTCTTTCTTCTTTCTTTCTTTCTTCTTTCTTCCTTTCTTCTTCCTTTCTTACTTCTTTCTTACTTCTTTCTTTCTTCTTTCTTTCTTCTCTCTTTCTTCTTTCTTTCTTCTTTCTTCTTTCTTCTTTCTTTCTTACTTCTTTCTTTCTTCTTTCTTTCTGTCTTCTTTCTTCTCTTTCTTTCTTCTTCCTTCTTACTTCTTTCTTCTTCTTCTTTCTTTCTTCTTTCTTTCTTTCTTCTTTCTTTCTTTTCTTTCTTTCTCTTCTTTCTTTCTTTCTTCTTTCTTCTTTCTTCTTTATTTCTTCTTTCTTCTTTCTTTCTTCTTTCTGTCTTCTTTCTTTCTTCTTCTTTCTTGCTTCTTTCTTCCTTCTTCCTTCTACTTTTTTTCTTCTTTCTCTCTTCTTTCTTTCTTCTTTCTTTCTTTCTTCTTTCTTTCTTCTTTCTTCTTTCTTTCTTTCTTCTTTCTTTCTTTCTTTTCTTACTTCTTTCTTATTTCTTTCTTTTTTCTTTCTTAATTCTTTCTTCTTTCTTTCTTACTTCTTTCTTTCTTTCTTCTTTCTTACTTCTTTCTTCTTTCTTTCTTCTTTCTTTCTTTCTTGCTTCTTTCTTCCTTCTTCCTTTCTACTTTCTTTCTTCTTTCTCTCTTCTTTCTTTCTTCTTTCTTTCTTCTTTCTTCTTTCTTTCTTCTTTCTTCTTTCTTTCTTCTTTCTTTCTTTCTTCTTTCTTACTTCTTTTTTCTTTCTTTCTTCTTTCTTTCTTCTTTCTTTCTTCTTTCATTCTTATTTCTTTCTTCTTTCATTCTTCTTTCTTTATTCTTATTTCTTTTTTTTTCTTTTTTCTTTTTTCTTTCTTTCTTCTTTCTTTCTTCTTTTCTACTTTCCTTCTTCTTTCTTACTTATTTCTTACTTCTTTCTTTCTTATTTTTTTTTTCTTCATTTCTTACTTCTTTCTTTCTTCTTCCTTTCTTCTTCTTTCTTTCTTCTTTCTTTCTTCTTTCTTTCTTATTTATTACTTCTTTCTTACTTCTTTCTTATTTCTTTCTTTCTTCTTTCTTTCTTCTCTCTTTCTTCTTTCTTTCTTTCTTTTTTCTTTCTTTCTTCTTTCTTTCTTTTTTCTTTCTTTCCTCTTTCTTTCTTCTTTCTTTCTTTCATCTTTCTTTCTTACTTCTTTCTTAATTCTTTCTTTCTTCTTTCTTTCTTCTTTCTTCTTTCTTTCTTCTTTCTCTCTTCTTTCTTTCTTCTTTCTTTCTTTTTTCTTTCTTTCATCTTTCTTTATTTCTTTCCTCTTTCTTTCTTCTTTCTTTCTTTCTTCTTTCTTCTTTCTTAACTTCTTTCTTACTTCTTTCTTTCTTATTTTTTTTTTCTTCATTTCTTACTTCTTTCTTTCTTCTTTCTTTCTTTCTTCTTTCTTTCTTCTTTCTTTCTTTCTTCTTTCTTTCTTCTTTATTACTTCTTTCTTAATTCTTTCTTACTTCTTTCTTTCTTCTTTCTTTCTTTCTTCTTTCTTTCATTTTTTTTCTTTCATCTTTCTTTATTTCTTTCCTCTTTCTTTCTTCTTTCTTTCATTCTTCTTTCTTTCTTCTTTCTTACTTCTTTCTTACTTCTTTCTTATTTTTTTCTTCATTTCTTACTTCTTTCTTTCTTCTTTGTTTCTTTCTTCTTTCTTTCTTCTTTCTTTCTTTCTTCTTTCTTTCTTATTTATTACTTCTTTTTTACTTCTTTCTTACTTCTTTCTTTCTTCTTTCTTTCTTCCTTCTTTCTTTCTTCTTTCTTTCTTCTTTCTTTCTTACTTTTTTCTTTCTTCTTTCTTACTTCTTCCTTACTTCTTTCTTTCATCTCTCTTTCTTACTTCTTTCTTATTTCTTTCTTTCTTCTTTCTTTCTTCTTTCTTTCTTTCTTTTTTCTTCTTTCTTTCTTCTTTCTTTCTTCTTTCTTTATTTCTTCTTGCTTTCTTCTTTCTTTCTTACTTCTTTCTTTCTTCTTTCTTTCTTCCTTCTTTCTTTCTTCTTTGTTTCTTCTTTCTTTCTACTTTCTTCTTTCTTTCTTATTTCTTTCTTTCTTCTTTCTTTCTTCTTTCTTACTACTTTCTTTCTTCTTTCTGTCTTCTTTCTTACTTCTTCCTTTCTTTTTTCTTTCTTCTTTCTTTCTTTCTTCTTTCTTTCTTCTCTCTTTCTTCTTTCTTTCTTCCTTTTCTTTCTTTCTTATTTCTTTGTTATCTTTCTTTCTTCTTTCTTTCATTCTTCTTTATTTCTTCTTTCTTTCTTCTTTCTTTCTTTCTTCTATCTTTCTTTTTTCTTTCTTTCTTTTTTTTCTTCTTTCTTTCTTTTTTCTTTCGACTTTCTTTCTTCTTTCTTTCTTCTTTCTTTCTTCTTTCTTTCTTACTTCTTTCTTACTTCTTTCTATCTTCTTTCTTTCTTTTTTCTTTCTTCTTTCTTTCTTCTTTCTTTCTTTCTTTTTCTTTCTTCTTTCATTCTTCTTTCTTTCTTCTTTCATTCTTCTTTCTTTCTTTCTTCTTTCTTTCTTCTTTCGTTCTTCTTTCTTTCTTTCTTTCTTCTTTCTTTCTTACTTCTTTCTTATTTCTTTCTTACTTCTTTCTTTCTTCTTTCTTTCTTTCTTCTTTCTTTCTTCTTTGTTTCTTCTTTCTTTCTACTTTCTTCTTTCTTTCTTATTTCTTTCTTTCTTCGTTCTTTCTTCTTTCTTACTACTTTCTTTCTTCTTTCTGTCTTCTTTCTTACTTCTTCCTTTCTTTTTTATTTCTTCTTTCTTTCTTTCTTCTTTCTTTCTTTTTTTTCTTCTTTCTTTCTTTTTTCTTTCGACTTTGTTGCTTCTTTCTTTCTTCTTTCTTTCTTCTTTCTTTCTTACTTCTTTCTTACTTCTTTCTTTCTTTTTTCTTTCTTCTTTCTTTCTTCTTCTTTCTTTCTTTTTCTTTCTTCTTTCATTCTTCTTTCTTTCTTCTTTCATTCTTCTTTCTTTCTTTCTTCTTTCTTTCTTCTTTCTTTCTACTTTCTTCTTTCTTTCTGATTTCTTTCTTTCTTCGTTCTTTCTTCTTTCTTACTACTTTCTTTCTTCTTTCTGTCTTCTTTCTTACTTCTTCCTTTCTTTTTTCTTTCTTCTTTCTTTCTTTCTGCTTTCTTTCTTCTCTCTTTCTTTTTTTTTCATTCTTCTTTATTTCTTCTTTCTTCTTCTTTCTTTCTTTCTTCTATCTTTCTTCTTTCTTTCTTTATTCTTTTTTCTTCTTTTTTTCTTTTTTCTTTCGACTTTCTTTCTTCTTTCTTTCTTCTTTCTTTCTTCTTTCTTTCTTTCTTCTTTCTTTCTTCTTTTTTTCTTTGTTCTTTCTTTCTTCTTTCCTACTTCTTTCTTACTTCTTTCTTACTTCTTTCTTTCTTTTTTCTTTTTGCTTTCTTTCTTCTTTCTTTCTTCTTTCTTTCTTCTTTCTTTCTTACTTCATTCTTACTTCTTTCTTCTTTCTTACTTCTTTCTTTCTTCTTTCTGTCTTCTTTCTTACTTCTTTCTTTTTTTTCTTTCTTCTTTCATTCTTCTTTGTTTCTTTCTTCTTTCTTTCTTCTTTCTTTCTTTCTTCTTTCTTATTTCTTTCTTTCTTTCTTCTTTCTTTCTTTCTTTCTTTCTTCTTCTTTCTTTCTTACTTCTTTCTGACTTCTTTCTATCTTCTTTCTTTCTTCTTTCTTTCTTCTTTCTTTCTTCCTTCTTACTTCTTACTTACTTTTTTCTTTCATCTTTCTTTCTTACTTCTTTCTTAATTCTTTCTTTCTTCTTTCTTCTCTCTTTCTTCTTTCTTTCTTCTTTCTTCTTTCTTTCTTCTTTCTTCTTTCTTTCTTCTTTCTTTCTTCTTTCTTTCTTTCTTCTTTCTTTCTTACTTCTTTCTTACTTCTTTCTTCTTTCTTTCTTCTCTCTTTCTTCTTTCTTTCCTTTTTCTTTCTTTCTTCTTTCTTTGTTTCTTTCTTCTTTCTTTCTTCTTTCTTTCTTTCTTTCTTCTTCCTTCTTTCTTCTTTCTTTCTTCTTTATTACTTCTTTCTTAATTCTTTCTTACTTCTTTCTTTCTTCTTTCTTTCTTTCTTCTTTCTTTCATTTTTTTTCTTTCATCTTTCTTATTTCTTTCCTCTTTCTTTCTTCTTTCTTTCATTCTTCTTTCTTTCTTCTTTCTTACTTCTTTCTTACTTCTTTCTTATTTTTTTTCTTCATTTCTTACTTCTTTCTTTCTTCTTTCTTTCTTTCTTCTTTCTTTCTTTCTTCTTTCTTTCTTATTTATTACTTCTTTTTTACTTCTTTCTTACTTCTTTCTTTCTTCTTTCTTTCTTCCTTCTTTCTTTCTTCTTTGTTTCTTCTTTCTTTCTACTTTCTTCTTTCTTTCTTCTTTCTTTCTTACTTCTTTCTTCTTCTTTCTTTCTCCTTGCTTTCTTCTTTCTTTCTTCTTTCTTACTTCTTCCTTACTTCTTTCTTTCATCTGTCTTTCTTACTTCTTTCTTATTTCTTTCTTTCTTCTTTCTTTCTTCTCTCTTTCCTCTTTCTTTCTTTCTTTTTTCTTTCTTCCTTCTTTCTTTCTTTCTTTTTTCTTCTTTCTTTCTTCTTTCTTTCTTCTTTCTTTCTTCTTGCTTTCTTCTTTCTTTCTTCTTTATTCTTTCTTTCTTCTTTCTTTCTTTCTTCTTTCTTCCTTTCTTCTTTCTTTCTTACTTCTTTCTTACTTCTTTCTTACTTCTTTCTTACTTCTTTCTTTCTTCTTTATTACTTCTTTCTTAATTCTTTCTTACTTCTTTCTTTCTTCTTTCTTTCTTTCTTCTTTCTTTTTTTTCTTTCATCTTTCTTTATTTCTTTCCTCTTTATTCTTCTTTCTTTCATTCTTCTTTCTTTCTTCTTTCTTACTTCTTTCTTACTTCTTTCTTTCTTTTTTTTTCTTCATTTCTTACTTCTTTCTTTCTTCTTCTTTCTTTCTTCTTTCTTTCTTCTTTCTTTCTTTCTTCTTTCTTTCTTATTTATTACTTCTTTCTTACTTCTTTCTTACTTCTTTCTTTCTCTTTCTTTCTTTCTTTTTCTTTCTTCTTTCATTCTTCTTTCTTCTTCTTTCATTCTTCTTTCTTTCTTTCTTCTTTCTTTCTTACTTCTTTCTTACTTCTTTCTTTCTTCTTTCTTTCTTTCTTCTTTCTTTCTTCTTTGTTTCTTCTTTCTTTCTACTTTCTTCTTTCTTTCTGTTTTCTTTCTTCTTTCTTTCTTCTTTCTTACTACTTTCTTTCTTCTTTCTGTCTTCTTTCTTACTTCTTCCTTTCTTTTTCTTTCTTCTTTCTTTCTTTCTTCTTTCTTTCTTCTCTCTTTCTTCTTTTTTCATTCTTCTTTATTTCTTCTTTCTTCTTCTTTCTTTCTTTCTTCTATCTTTCTTCTTTCTTTCTTTCTTCTTTTTTCTTCTTTTTTTCTTTTTTCTTTCGACTTTCTTTCTTCTTTCTTTCTTCTTTCTTTCTTCTTTCTTTCTTTCTTCTTTCTTTCTTCTTTTTTTCTTTGTTCTTTCTTTCTTCTTTCCTACTTCTTTCTTACTTCTTTCTTATACTTCTTTCTTTCTTTTTTCTTTCTGCTTTCTTTCTTCTTTCTTTCTTCTTTCTTTCTTACTTCATTCTTACTTCTTTCTTCTTTCTTACTTCTTTCTTTCTTCTTTCTGTCTTCTTTCTTACTTCTTTCTTTTTTTTCTTTCTTCTTTCATTCTTTTTTGTTTCTTTCTTCTTTCTTTCTTCTTTCTTTCTTTCTTCTTTCTTACTTCTTTCTTTCTTCTTTCTGTCTTCTTTCTTATTTCTTTCTTTCTTTTTTCTTTCTTCTTTCTTTCTTTCTTTCTTTCTTTCTTTCTTTCTTCTTTCTTTCTTTCTTATGTCTTTCTTCTCTTTCTTTCTTCTTTCTTTCTTTCCTCTTTATTTCTTCTTTCTTTGTTTTTTCTTTCGACTTTCTTCTTTCTTTCTTCTTTCTTTCTTCTTTCTTTCTTACTTGTTTCTTACTTCTTTCTATCTTCTTTCTTTCTTCTTTCTTTCTTCTTTCTTTCTTTCTTCTTGCTTCTTCTTTCTTTCTTCCTTCTTACTTCTTACTTACTTTTTCTTTCATCTTTCTTTCTTACTTCTTTCTTAATTATTTCTTTTGTCTTTCGTTCTTCTCTCTTTCTTCTTTCTTTCTTCTTTCTCCTTTCTTTCTTCTTTCTTCTTTCTTTCTTCTTTCTTACTTCTTTCTTTCTTTCTTCTTTCTTTCTTACTTCCTTCTTACTTCTTTCTTCTTTCTTTCTTCTCTCTTTCTTCTTTCTTTCCTTTTTCTTTCTTTCTTCTTCTTTGTTTCTTTCTTCTTTCTTTCTTCTTTCTTTCTTTCTTCTTCCTTTCTTTCTTCTTTCTTACTTCTTTCTTTCTTCTTTCTTCCTTCTTCCTTTCTTACTTCTTTCTTACTTCCTTCTAATTCTTTCTTTCTTCTTTCTTTCTTTCTTCTTTCTCTCTTCTTTGTTCCTTTTTTTTTCTTCTTTCTTTCTTCTTTCTTTCTTATTTCTTTCTTCTTTCTTTCTTCTTTCTTTCTTCTTTCTTTCTTTCTTCTTTCTTACTTCTTTCTTCTTTCTTTCTTCTTTCTTTCTTTCTTCTTTCATTCTTCTTTCTTCCTTCTTTCATTCTTCTTTCTTCATTCTTATTTCTTTCTTCTTTCGTTCTTCTTTCTTTCTTCTTTCTTTCTTCTTTGTTTCTTCTTTCTTTCTTTATTCTTTCTTACTTCATTCTTACTTCTTTCTTACCTCTTTCTTTCTTGTTTCTTTCTTTCTTATTTCTTTCTTTCTTATTCTTCTTTCTTCTCTTTTCTTTCTCTTCTTTATTTCTTTCCTCTTTATTTCTTCTTTCTTTTTTCTTTCTTTTTTCTTTCGACATTCTTTCCTCTTTCTTTCTTCTTTCTTTCTTTTTTCTTTCTTTCTTCTTTCTTTCTTTCTTTCCTCTTTCTTTCTTCTTTCTTTCTTTCTTCTTTCTTTCTTCTTTCTTCTTTCATTTTCTTTCTTTCTTTCTTCTTTCTTTCTTTCTTCTTTCTTACTTCTTTCTTTCTTCTTTCTGTCTTCTTTCTTCTTTTTTTTTCTTTCTTCTTTCTTTCTTTCTTCTTTATTTCTTCTTTCTTTCTTCATTCTTTCTTTCTTCATTCTTTCTTCTTTTTGCTTTCTTCTTTCTTTCTTCCTTATGTCTTTCATCTCTTTCTTTCTTCTTTCTTTCTTTCCTCTTTATTTCTTCTTTATTTCTTTCTTCTTTCTTTCTTACTTCTTTCTTATTTCTTTCTTACTTCTTTCTTTCTCTTTTCTGTCTTCTTTCTTAATTCTTTCTTTCTTTTTTCTTTCTTCTTTCTTTCTCCTTACTTTCTTTCTTTTCTTTCTTCTTTCATTCTTCTTTCTTTCTTTCTTACTTCTTCTTCTTTCGTTCTTCATTCTTTCTTTCTTTCTTCTTCCTTTCTTCATTCTTTCTTACTTCATTCTTACTTCTTTCTTTCTTCTTTCTTACTTCTTTCTTTCTTCATTCTTCCTTTCTTCTTTCTTTCTTCTTTTTCCTTTCTTCTTTCTTTCTTTCTTCTTTCTTTCTTCTTTCTTTCTTCTTTCTTTCTTTGTTATTTATTTTACTTTTCTTTCTTCTTTCTTTCTTTCTTCTTTCTTTCTTCTTTCTTCTTTCTTTCTTCTTTCTTTCTGTTTTCTTTCCTCTTTCTTCTTTCTTTCTTTCTTCTTTATGTCTTTCTTCTTTCTTTCTTCATTATTTCTTTCTTCTTTCTTTCTTTCTTCTTTCTTACTTCTTTCTTTCTTCTTCCTTTTTTCTTCCTTTCTTTCTTCTTTCTTTTTTTTTCTTTCTTATTTCTTTCTTTTTTCTTTCTTACTTCTTTCTTCTTTCTTTCTTCTTTCTTCTTTCTTTCTTCTTTCTTTTTTCTTTCTTTCTTCTTCCTTTCTTCTTTCTTTCATCTTTCTTTCTTTCTTCTTTCTTTATTTCTTCTTTCTTTCTTTCTTTCTTCCTTCTTACTTCTTTCTTTCTTCTTTCTTTTTTCTTTCTGTCTTTTTTCTTTCTTCTTTCTTCTTTCTTTCTTTCTTCTTTCTTTATTTCTTTTTTCTTTCTTCTTTCTCTCTTTCTTTCTTCTTTCTTTCTTACTCTCTTTCTTCTTTCTTTCTTACTTCTTTCTTACTTCTGTCTTTCTTCTTTCTTCTTCTTTCTTTCTTTCTTCTTTCTTTCTTCTTTCTTTCTTTCTTCTTTATTTCTTCTATCTTACTTCTTTCTTACTTCTTTCTTACTTTTTTCTTTCTTCTTTCTTCCTTTCTTCTGTCTTTCTTCTTTCTTCTTTCTACTTTCTTTCTTTCTTCATTCTTTCTTTCTTCTTTCTATCTTCTTTCTTTCTTCTTTCTTTCTTCTTTCTTTCTTTCTTCTTTCTTTCTTTCTTCTTTCTATCTTTCTTTTTTCTTACTTCTTTCTTTCTTCTTTCTTTCTTACTTCTTTCTAATTCTTTCTTTCTTCTTTCTTTCATCTTTCTTACTTCTTTCTTTCTTTCTTTCGTCTTTCTTTCTTCTTTCTTTCTTTCTTCTTGCTTTCTTCTTTCTTTCTTTTTCTTACTTCTTCCTTACTTCTGTCTTTCATCTTTCTTTCTTACTTCTTTCTTAATTCCTTCTTTCTTCTTTCTTTCTTCTCTCTTTCTTCTTTCTTTCATTCTTTTTTCTTCTTTCTTCTTTTTTCTTTCTTTATTCTTTCTTACTTCTTTTTTACTTCTTTCTTTCTTCTTTCTTTCTTCTTTCTTACTTCTTTCTTTCTTTCTTCTTTCTTTCTTACTTCTTTCTGAATTCTTTCTTTCTTCTTTCTTTCGTTTTTCTTTCTTTCTTCTTGCTTTCTTCTTTCTTTCTTCTTTCTTCTTCCTTATTTCTTTCTTTCATCTTTCTTTCTTGCTTCTTTCTTACTTCTTTCTTTCTTCTCTTTCTTCTCTCTTTCTTCTCTCTTTCTTCTTTCTTTCTTCTTTCTTCTTTCTTTCTTCTTTCTTTCTTCTTTCTTTCTTTCTTCTTTCTTTCTTACTTCTTTCTTACTTCTTTCTTTCTTCTTTCTATGTTCTTTCTTCCTTATTTCTTCTTTCTTTCTTTCGTCTTTCTTTCTTATTTCTTTCTCCTTTCTTTCTTTCTTCTTTCATTCTTCTTTCTTTCTTTCTTCTTTCATTCTTCTTTCTTTACTCTTATTTCTTTCTTCTTTCTTCTTTCTTCTTTCTTTCTTCTTCTTTCTTTCTTCTTTCATTGTTCTTTCTTTCTTTCTTCTTTCATTCTTCTTTCTTTATTCTTATTTCTTTCTTATTCCGTTCTTCTTCCTTTCTTCTTCCTTTCTGACTTCTTTCTTTCTTCTTTCTTTCTTCTTTCTTTCTTCTTTCTTCCATTCTTCTGTCTTTCTTTCTTTCTTCTTTCTTTCTTTCTTCTTTCTTTCTTTCATTCTTCTTTCTTTCTTCTTTCTTTCTTCTTTCTTTAATTTTTCTTTCTTCTTTCTTTCTTCTTTCTTTCTTCTTTCTTCTTTCTTTCTTTCTTCTTTCATTCTTCTTTCTTCCTTCTTATTTCTTTCTTCTTTCGTTCTTCTTTCATTCTTCTTTCTTTCTTCTTCCTTTCTTCATTCTTCTTCTTTCTTTCTTCTTCCTTCTTTCTTTCTTTCTTCTTTCTTTCTTCTTTCTTTCTTTCTTTTTTCTTTCTTCTTTCAATCTTCTTTCTTTCTTCTTTCATTCTTCTTTCTTTCTTTCTTTTTTCTTTCTTCTTTCTTTCTTTCTTTCTTTCTTTCTTTCTTTCTTTCTTTCTTTCTTCTTTCTTTCTTCGTACTTTCTTTCTTCTTTCTTTCTTCTTTCTTACTTCTTTCGTTCTTTCTTCTTTATTTCTTAATTCTTTCTTTCTTCTTCTTTCTTTCTTCTTTCTTTCTTCATTCTTTCTTCTTTCTTTCTTTCTTATTTATTTCTTTCTTCTTCTTTCTTCTTACTGCTTTCTTTTTTCTTTCTTTCTTTCTTCTTTCTTTCTTCTTTCTTTCTTCTTTTTTCTTTCTTTCTTTCTTCGCTCTTTCTTTTTCTTTCTTTCTTTTTCTTTCTTCTTTCTTTCTTCGCTCTTTCTTTCTTCTTTCTTTCTTCTTTCTTTCTTCTTTCTTTCTACTTTCTTCTTCTTTCTTATTTCTTTCTTCTTTCTTTCTTTCTTCTTTCTTTCTTTCTTCTTTCTTTCTTCTTCTTTGTTATTTCTTTCTTTCTTCTTTCTTTCTTTTTCTTTCTTTCTTTCTTATTTATTTCTTTCTTCTTTCTTTCTTCTTACTTCTTTCTTTTTTCTTTCTTTCTTTCTTCTTTCTTTCTTCTTTCTTTCTTCTTCCTTCTTTCTTTCTTTCTTCTTTCTTTCTTTTCTTTCTTTCTTTTTTCTTTCTTCTTTCTTTCTTCGCTCTTTCTTTCTTCTTTCTTTCTTCTTTCTTTCTTCATTCTTTCTTCTTTCTTTCTTCAGTCTTTCTTCCTTCTTTCTTTCTGTCTTCTTTCTTTCTTTCTTCTTTCTTTCTTCCTTCTTTCTGCTTTCTTTCTTTCTTCTTTCTTTCTTCTTTCTTTCTTCATTCTTTTTTTCTTCTCTCTTTCTTCTTTATTTCTTCTTTCTTACTTCTTTCTTCTTTCTTCTTTCTTTATTCTACTTTCTTTCTTTCTTCATTCTTTCTTTCTTCTTTCTTTCTTTCTTCTTTCTTTCTATTTCTTTATTTCTTATTTCTTTCTTCTCTTTCTTTCTTCTTTCTTTCTTCATTCTTTCTTTCTTCTTTCTTTCTTTCTTTCTTTCTTCTTTCTTCTTTCTTATGTCTTTCTTCTCTTTCTTTCTTCTTTCTTTCTTTCCTCTTTATTTCTTCTTTCTTTGTTTTTCTTTCGACTTTCTTCTTTCTTTCTTCTTTCTTTCTTCTTTCTTCTTACTTGTTTCTTACTTCTTTCTATCTTCTTTCTTTCTTCTTTCTTTCTTCTTTCTTTCTTTCTTCTTGCTTTCTTCTTTCTTTCTTCCTTCTTACTTCTTACTTACTTTTTTCTTTCATCTTTCTTTCTTACTTCTTTCTTAATTATTTCTTTTGTCTTTCGTTCTTCTCTCTTTCTTCTTTCTTTCTTCTTTCTCCTTTCTTTCTTCTTTCTTCTTTCTTTCTTCTTTCTTACTTCTTCTTTCTTTCTTTCTTCTTTCTTTCTTACTTCCTTCTTACTTCTTTCTTCTTTCTTTCTTCTCTCTTTCTTCTTTCTTTCCTTTTTCTTTCTTTCTTCTTTCTTTGTTTCTTTCTTCTTTCTTTCTTCTTTCTTTCTTTCTTCTTCCTTTCTTTCTTCTTTCTTACTTCTTTCTTTCTTCTTTCTTCCTTCTTCCTTTCTTACTTCTTTCTTACTTCCTTCTTAATTCTTTCTTTCTTCTTTCTTTCTTTCTTCTTTCTCTCTTCTTTGTTCCTTTTTTTTTCTTCTTTCTTTCTTCTTTCTTTCTTATTTCTTTCTCTTTCTTTCTTCTTTCTTTCTTCTTCTTTCTTTCTTCTTTCTTTCTTCTTTCTTCTTCTTCTTCTTTCTTTCTTCTTTCTTTCTTTCTTCTTTCATTCTTCTTTCTTCCTTCTTTCATTCTTCTTTCTTCATTCTTATTTCTTTCTTCTTCGTTCTTCTTTCTTTCTTCTTTCTTTCTTCTTTGTTTCTTCTTTCTTTCTTTATTCTTTCTTACTTCATTCTTACTTCTTTCTTACCTCTTTCTTTCTTGTTTCTTTCTTTCTTATTTCTTTCTTTCTTATTTCTTTCTTCTCTTTCTTTCTTCTTTATTTCTTTCCTCTTTATTTCTTCTTTCTTTTTCTTCTTTTTTCTTTCGACATTCTTTCCTCTTTCTTTCTTCTTTCTTTCTTTTTTCTTTCTTTCTTCTTTCTTTCTTTCTTTCCTCTTTCTTTCTTTCTTTCTTTCTTTCTTCTTTCTTTCTTCTTTCTTCTTCATTTTTCTTTCTTTCTTTCTTCTTTCTTTCTTTCTTCTTTCTTACTTCTTTCTTTCTTCTTTCTGTCTTCTTTCTTACTTCTTTTTTTTTTCTTTCTTCTTTCTTTCTTTCTTTCTTTATTTCTTCTTTCTTTCTTCATTCTTTCTTTCTTCATTCTTTCTTCTTTTTGCTTTCTTCTTTCTTTCTTCCTTATGTCTTTCATCTCTTTCTTTCTTCTTTCTTTCTTTCCTCTTTATTTCTTCTTTATTTCTTTCTTCTTTCTTTCTTACTTCTTTCTTATTTCTTTCTTACTTCTTTCTTTCTCTTTCTGTCTTCTTTCTTAATTCTTTCTTTCTTTTTCTTTCTTCTTTCTTTCTCCTTACTTTCTTTCTTTTTCTTTCTTCTTTCATTCTTCTTTCTTTCTTTCTTACTTCTTTCTTCTTTCGTTCTTCATTCTTTCTTTCTTTCTTCTTCCTTTCTTCATTCTTTCTTACTTCATTCTTACTTCTTTCTTTCTTCTTTCTTACTTCTTTCTTTCTTCATTCTTCCTTTCTTCTTTCTTTCTTCTTTTTCCTTTCTTCTTTCTTTCTTTCTTCTTTCTTTCTTCTTTCTTTCTTCTTTCTTTCTTTGTTATTTATTTTACTTTTCTTTCTTCTTTCTTTCTTTCTTCTTTCTTTCTTCTTTCTTCTTCTTCTTTCTTCTTTCTTTCTGTTTTCTTTCCTCTTCTTCTTTCTTTCTTTCTTCTTTATGTCTTTCTTCTTTCTTTCTTCATTATTTCTTTCTTCTTTCTTTCTTTCTTCTTTCTTACTTCTTTCTTTCTTCTTCCTTTTTCTTCCTTTCTTTCTTCTTTCTTTTTTTTTCTTTCTTATTTCTTTCTTTTTCTTTCTTACTTCTTTCTTCTTTCTTTCTTCTTTCTTCTTTCTTTCTTTCTTCTTTTTTCTTTCTTTCTTCTTCCTTTCTTCTTTCTTTCATCTTCTTTCTTTCTTCTTTCTTTATTTCTTCTTTCTTTCTTTCTTTCTTCCTTCTTACTTCTTTCTTTCTTCTTTCTTTTTTTCTTTCTGTCTTTTTTCTTCTTCTTTCTTCTTTCTTTCTTTCTTCTTTCTTTATTTCTTTTTTCTTTCTTCTTTCTCTCTTTCTTTCTTCTTTCTTTCTTACTCTCTTTCTTCTTTCTTTCTTACTTCTTTCTTACTTCTGTCTTTCTTCTTTCTTCTTCTTTCTTTCTTTCTTCTTTCTTTCTTCTTTCTTTCTTTCTTCTTTATTTCTTCTATCTTACTTCTTTCTTACTTCTTCTTACTTTTTTCTTTCTTCTTTCTTCCTTTCTTCTGTCTTTCTTCTTTCTTTCTTTCTACTTTCTTTCTTTCTTCATTCTTTCTTTCTTCTTTCTATCTTCTTTCTTTCTTCTTTCTTTCTTCTTTCTTTCTTTCTTCTTTCTTTCTTTCTTCTTTCTATCTTTCTTTTTTCTTACTTCTTTCTTTCTTCTTTCTTTCTTACTTCTTTCTTAATTCTTTCTTTCTTCTTTCTTTCATCTTTCTTACTTCTTTCTTTCTTTCTTTCGTCTTTCTTTCTTCTTTCTTTCTTTCTTCTTGCTTTCTTCTTTCTTTCTTTTTTCTTACTTCTTCCTTACTTCTGTCTTTCATCTTTCTTTCTTACTCTTTCTTAATTCCTTCTTTCTTCTTTCTTTCTTCTCTCTTTCTTCTTTCTTTCATTCTTTTTTCTTTCTTTCTTCTTTTTTCTTTCTTTATTCTTTCTTACTTCTTTTTTACTTCTTTCTTTCTTCTTTCTTTCTTCTTTCTTACTTCTTTCTTTCTTTCTTCTTTCTTTCTTACTTCTTTCTGAATTCTTTCTTTCTTCTTTCTTTCGTTTTTCTTTCTTTCTTCTTGCTTTCTTCTTTCTTTCTTCTTTCTTCTTCCTTATTTCTTTCTTTCATCTTTCTTTCTTGCTTCTTTCTTACTTCTTTCTTTCTTCTCTTTCTTCTCTCTTTCTTCTCTCTTTCTTCTTTCTTTCTCTTTCTTCTTTCTTTCTTCTTTCTTTCTTCTTTCTTTCTTTCTTCTTTCTTTCTTACTTCTTTCTTACTTCTTTCTTTCTTCTTTCTATGTTCTTTCTTCCTTATTTCTTCTTTCTTTCTTTCGTCTTTCTTTCTTATTTCTTTCTCCTTTCTTTCTTTCTCTTTCATTCTTCTTTCTTTCTTTCTTCTTTCATTCTTCTTTCTTTACTCTTATTTCTTTCTTCTTTCTTCTTTCTTCTTTCTTTCTTCTTTCTTTCTTTCTTCTTCATTGTTCTTTCTTTCTTTCTTCTTTCATTCTTCTTTCTTTATTCTTATTTCTTTCTTATTCCGTTCTTCTTCCTTTCTTCTTCCTTTCTGACTTCTTTCTTTCTTCTTTCTTTCTTCTTTCTTTCTTCTTTCTTCCATTCTTCTGTCTTTCTTTCTTTCTTCTTTCTTTCTTTCTTCTTTCTTTCTTTCATTCTTCTTTCTTTCTTCTTTCTTTCTTCTTTCTTTAATTTTTCTTTCGACTTTCTTTCTTCTTTCTTTCTTCTTTCTTTCTTCTTTCTTCTTTCTTTCTTTCTTCTTTCATTCTTCTTTCTTTCCTTCTTATTTCTTTCTTCTTTCGTTCTTCTTCATTCTTCTTTCTTTCTCTTCCTTTCTTCATTCTTTCTTCTTTCTTTCTTCTTCCTTCTTTCTTTCTTTCTTCTTCTTTCTCTTCTTTCTTTCTTTCTTTTTTCTTTCTTCTTTCAATCTTCTTTCTTTCTTCTTTCATTCTTCTTTCTTTCTTTCTTTTTTCTTTCTTCTTTCTTTCTTTCTTTCTTCT